>NC_086343.1:28955416-29047916 GCF_032445375.1 Bacillus rossius redtenbacheri | reverse complement strand
GAAGCAGCGAGCGTGGAGTTAAGTTGGTTAGAATTCACTATTAGCGGGGCATCGCACTGCCTTAAAGACGCCATCATGATTTAAAGCGTAGTATTCGTAGTATTTAATTTATTGGAAAGCCTGAAGTCAGTAGAAACTTCTTGCTAAAATAGTTTTCTCTGTGAAATCAATGGCGTTTAGTATAGAAATTCTTTTTTTTTAATGAATGCAGCTGTACTAATACTATAAATACAGTATGTTATAGTATTTAAATATATGTTAAGGTAATCTCATTTAACGAATCACAACATTCACTATTTAACGATAAAAAACAGTTAAGGATAAAAGCGTCTGAAAGAATACGGTGTCTTTAGGTTCCTACTTCTCCTCTTTAAACCTTTCGGGGCATTGACAATAGACATACAGCCTTAAGCAACAACTGTCGTACATTGTCAAAAAATGTTTCCGTCTATTTAAGTGAATTTAAAAGTATTAACGTAAATTATTATCGTTAGTACGTTATTGTCTTGTGGAATTTTGGGGGAAACGGTAATTTGGGGGAAAAGGTATTTTTCGAGATAAAGTAGAACATAGTTTGACAAGGACGGGGAGGGGGGTGGTTGAATGAATTTGGGATTATGAGGGTATTTGGTTAAGCCTTTTTTATGATAAAAAAAGGGTGATTTATTGCTGTCTACACTATATTTAATTGAAATACACAAAGTTTCCTCCATTATGATGTACTGGGTGGTGTTAAGTGAGGTATTTATACATAATCATAATAAAATGGTAAACTAGTATCACATAGTGAACGCCAAACATTGTAAACTAATATGCAAGCCAAGGAAATTTTATTATATTTTATTATATTAACATGTAATACTGCCTTACAAGCCTATTATAACAAGAGGACAATAAAAAAAATACAGAAAAGACACTGTTACGCTCTGTTAAAAACTAAAAGCTTAGAGTCAAGTATGCTTGCCTTCGTATGTTTACCGCCGCTACTGTCCACCCCAGTACAAGATGTGTAAGATATTTTTGCATGCCACACACGATATTTACTCACACGAGTATCTATTGATAAAACTTCAATTTATTTTATTAAAACTAAATAAACTATCATTTAACGCTAGAAAATATTTAAAATTCTAACTTGCTAAGCTGTCTTATTTCAACAGTCCCATTTAAAGTTGTCGTTGGATAGGACACACAGTACAAATGAGAGTTTCTTAAAAACTTAAAAGATACAGAAAAAACAAAGAAAAATATCTATCGATCCAGTACATAAAATATTAAATGACCTGACCTTCCAAACCTTCAAACGATTGAGCAATATAATTTTATCGGGCAGTTTCAGAGACCGTTTGCTTGGCTAAAGTTTAGTTTTTCGATTGAGTGCTAAAGAATCAACAATACAAAAGAGTCGTGTCCTAAAAATACTATAGTGTATACAATTGTCATGTTTTATAACTATCGATAGCTCGAACAGACACTACACTCATATACACAAAGCATATTTTAAGGGCAAGAATATATATATATATATATATATATATATATATATATATTTTTTTATCGTTAACGCTTAAGTACTAGCGCCTTAAGGGGCCCGCCTCGTCAGGGGTGTATGTGTGTTAGTGAGGCGGGATGATAAGCGCGACGCTCGCTGGTGCTTACAGCGCGGTATAGCCTCTAAGCGCAAGGCTCTGAACTGGCGTGCATTCGTCTCGTCGTCACAGGATAACTGTGAAATTTGAGCGGTGACCGTAACATTATATGGCGGAGAAATGAAGATAAAGGTGTTATGCAAGCCCCTTAAGTGCTTTCAAGAATCTGTTCTGGTTGTTTTACGCCTAAAAATTACTCTGAAAACATGCGTTTTAGCCATTTTAACTCTTCTAGAAATACAGTTTAAAAACATGATCCAAAATTAAAAGTACTTTTCGGGCCTCAGCGAACTCTTAAATGCTTTTCGTAAACATACCCCACTAGGATATCTTGAGTAGTTTTGAAATCGCGTTGTTTTTCCTGAAGCTCTGCGCACCGTCTGTGTGACCAGGTAGGCGGGCCCCTTAACGCACGGAAGAAATGCAGAGTCGACACGAACGTGTCAGAATGAGTCCTCGACCTTCCCGTCAAGTCACTGCCCTGACGTGTACTGCTGCGGTACTTCTTTCACAAAAAAAATGGGTGCGTGTACTTAGGTACGCGCGAGAGAAGTTATACTTTTTTGGCATCATTAAAAAATTGTTTTTAATTGCATGCAAAAATAGTGCGTGGAGTCCCTCCGCGCGGAAGAAGTGAAACTTCGTAATGTGGAAATGAAAATAGGAAGGGGTAGAAATTGATTTTTAGTGAAATCATATTGTATCAAATCAAACTAAAAAAATAAAGGAAATAAACTTGAAACGATTCATAGATTGATTTTCAGAGAGAGAGAGAGAGAGAGAGAGAGAGAGAGACCTATTGAATGTCTATAAAACTAACTTTTTTATGAGAGCAGATTTTCATGAAATAAATCATGAAATCATTCAACGATAAAAGCTGTTTATTTAATCAAGCGGACGGGTTCGCCCCAAGGAGAAAATTGACGCGGCGAGACCTCGTGGACATAGAGAAATGACACACACTCACTATTTATGTGTCTATGAAACATGATTTTTTTCTGCAATTTAAATTATTGTAATATGCAAAAAGGGTATTGAAAATTGAATCAAATATGGCGACACTACAAACTGTCAGGATCTTAATTTTTCTTACTCTCTACTTAGTTCCTTACAATAGCATTCACTCTCGCTCGCTCTCTTTCTATTCCCCCTCCCCAGGAGCGTTAAACGTTTAACGCAACCTTGTTGGAAGTCGCATTAGAAGTATAACTTCAACAAGACCGTAGCATACAATGCAAGGCACGTCACGCCCAAAAATTTCATGAACTAAAATCCAGCCTGAAATCACTTAACTTATTGATTAGCCAATCACAACACTAGTTTCCAAAAAAAATTCAAGTTTATCACCAAAAAATCAGAAAATAAAAATTCTTGATACTGTTTTTCAGACCGATAGAAGAAACATCCACAACTCATTTAAATTATAATGAAACAGCGAAGCAAGAACTAAAAGTATCAACATTATAAACCGTATGTAAAATGCAAGAAGAGGGGCTGACAGGGTGGTTTATTATGTTACAAGTGGGAAAACAAGTCGGGAAGAATAGCCCAATTGAATAAATAGTTTTATTTATTAACTAATAACTACACTATTCCTTAAATTACAACAATTTGAGAGCCTGTTCACAAATAAACCACTCACTCTTGCATACTTCCACTATTTACTCTCCCCACTAGAGCTCGGTTCGGCCGCGGGTCTATACTGTTCGTGTATTACTGCGCAACTCTGTCCCAAAGCACTGCCTCGCACTACTCGCTCGTCCGCCGCGCACACAACACCGCACCAGATGCTCCGATCTTCGCACACGCAGCCCGTTGCTCGTCGCCCGCTATCGCTCGCCGAGGGGTCAATCACCCGCTTCACTTCGCTGTCCTCGGAGGAGTCACCGGTATCACCACCAGCCTGTCCCTCTCACCTCTCCCCTCTTCCAGGAGGTCGACCTCGTCTTATACACCTGAGAAGTTTCGACCTGGGAAAGATCTCTTGGTCCTGCAGAGTATCGCGTCATCAGACTTGACACTCGAAGCTCCGGGAACAATAGCGTCCTAGTTTCGCCATTTCACGCAGACAGGGCTATGGGAAAGTGCCGAATCCGAGAGAAAGAGAGAGAGAGGCGCGGCTGCTAATCGGATTACCGTGTAGAGGTAAAAGAGGGACAGGCGCTACCTGCATCGCGCACCTTCCGCAAGTTGGCGCGCTGACCGGCCTGCCTCGTAGCTAGCATCCTCGTAACAATAACTTAAAAGACATAAGTTTTCTTGCAAAGCCATCTAGACATGAGCTTCGATTAATTGCAACAAGCAGAGCTGCAAAGACTGAAAATAAAAATTGAAACAGCCATTACTAGTCGCAATTATTACCCATAAAAAATAAAAAATAAAACATTTTTTTCTGTTGAATTTCATTGGTTTTGAGGAGTAGGAACGTTGTTCAAAGGTTTACCTGAAGTGTAAAAATAAGCGCGGATGGACTACATACACCACAATTAACATTTGACGAGCCCAACAGCTGCTAGCCTGTCGAGTCTTCCAAAGCAACATCAGGCCGGTCTCGTTCAGGGTGGTAATGACTACGACCTCGTCGCTCGCCTTGCACCAGCGAGTACATTTTGAACACTGGTACGCCTCCAGTTACTCGCTCGCAGCTGGCGTACAAAAATCATTTCAAAAAATTGCATGTAAATATTACTTTTTTTAGTTAATTTAAATAACATACAAACAGAACACGCAATACAATAACAACATTCAGCCTTTCGCAAGGATCTCTTGTGGATACGTAAGCGATAACTAAATCTTGGCTGCTGGGTTGATGATGGCCCCTTCTGTAGAAATGATGGGAATAGAAAAAAGTTATTTTTGTTTTCATAACGTTGCTACCACGTGTATAGAACAACAGATAGTATTCGCATTGACATACGGTCTGCCATCTACAGACTGATGCGACAACGCCCGGCCGAAATCTTGGCGTTTTCGGGTAAACGTCTGGTGCACTTAAGTGTTTATCTTGCAGTAACTGGAACGTCTCGGAGAAACACGCGCCGCTTGACAGTTTGTTCCGGCCCGCGCGCGCGGAGACTCCTGAGGAAAATCCGTTCCGGACAGAGTACTGTAAAAAAAAGTGTTTAAACTTTTACTTTGAAACCCAATTGCCAACGTTAACAGTTGTAAAACTGCAAAGCAGAGCTTCGTAGAATTTGCAAACAGCACAAAGCTCTGCCTCGCAGTTACACTAGCGACACCGCTGGCAACTGAGTTTCCATGGACCACGCTCGTAAAAGAACAAAAAAAAATATTTTTACAGTGTAGATATGTGAGCGAGGACTCGAGACGCCGTTCGCCCGAGTCGTCACACTGTTACAAACTAAAGTACATTTATCGACAAATTCGAACAATGCGCACCAACTAAACCAACATTTTTTTTTTTCGTGGTTCGAAATTACTAGAGGATATCGTAAACACCATCTGGGTTCAGTCTTCCAGTTCCGAGTTCTGTAGTCCGTTGTTAAAAGAGAAACCCGGTGCGTAAATTTGGGGAGGGGGGGCAGGGAGTTGTTTTATGTTTCTACTGAATTAAAAAAAAATATTTGAGGTTTTGTTAGACAGGGGTGGATATATATATATATATATATATATATATATATATATATATATATATATATATAAGTAAGAAAACTCACTAGGTACCCGAAAAATTACGAATATGTGAATAATTTTAAACCAACATTTTTCGAAAATAAATTTACGGTAAAATTTATAACAAAATTACTAGAGGATATCGTAAACACCATCTGGATTCAGTCTTCCAGTTCCAGTTGATATTACTTCCGTGACCCGAAGACAAAACTCAGCAGTGATCCCGATTTTTTGCACTCAAATGTGTTGAGACAGCGTTTTATATGTCTTATTCCAAAAAAAAAAAAAGCCGAGACGCAAGTAGAAAACTTTGGTCACCCCAGAGCCACTCGGATCCCTGGCAAACATCCAGCAACAGACGCACAGGCGCACGGTGTGGGTACAAGTCTGCATTCAACAAAGTGCCAATGCGTGGAATCATGGCACCGAACGTAACATCTCACCATTGGGGACATAACTAAAATAAAGTCACATAATTAAAAATCGTGTATTCAGTAAATCAGCTTTAAAAATTAAGTATCTATTATATATTTTCAAGGTGTGATAAAGGAAATATGATAAGCCATATAAATCTATTACCCTTCATGTTGTTAAAACTTTAGGAAACACAACCACATTAATCAAGAATATGGAAACACAAATAAATTTAATGATAACCACGTCTCAGTGAGTTGTCATTCAAATATTATAAAACGTTTCGAGTACCTATAAGTGAAACAAAATCTGCCTTTAAAAATGATTAACGCAAAAAAAAAAAAAGCACACACGCCCATGTGCCCTTATTCCAGCTATTACCTCTGATATCATCATCCGAATAGCATTAAAATTCACGTCTAAGTTATCATTTATAACCAATAATTATTATCTGCATTTACATACACACAAAGTAACATATGAAAGATTAAAATACGTTATCTGTAGACATGTTAATGGTAAACATATTCTAAAGAAAATTTTTTGTTTGTAAAGTTTTCAGGGAAAATAGAATAATTTTTTACCGGAAAACTATCTTTTTTTTTCATTACCAACATAGATTTACATAATTTAAGATATGTTGATATACAATATGCAATAATTAATTTTCACCAAATCGGTAGGTACTGTTTAAACAAAAATATATTTTTGTTCCTATCAGTTGGTAAAGGGTAACATACGTCCTACCCAACTCTCAAATGTTAAGTGGGCCATTACCTTATAAAGCAAGACCAAAAGTATGTTTTATTTGGATGTTTGTATTTAAAAAAGTGACAAAATGTTGTTTCTTAATGTGAAAGCATAACCCATTGGAAAACTTCCTGGTTTTGCAAACATTTTTTCAGGAAAGAAACCAAAATATTTCCCAAAAATAATTTTCCTGAAAACGTAACACATCTACTTCCAACCAGCCACGAAAATTTAAAAAAAAATACTAACCCATGCTGATATTTCAAGCCAGCAGGACGAGAACGGTAAGCGCAGAATAAAACCCAACCTGCAAATATGGCGTTATTTTGGGATTCCAAGGTAGAATCCAAAAAGGTTCTTTGGATCATTCTCGCAGTTGGAAAGGATGATTAAAAATAATTTCGTGGACACTCACAATTACTGGTTTTCGCAGATTTATCATTGAAAAAAAAATGGGGTGTGGCTGTGTCATGGACACGGCCGTGGGTTTTACGTGAATACGTGTACGTAACAGGTAATATTTTCTATAAAAAATATAAAATACGCTTTTTTAAGTATGTTAGAATCATGCTTTTTTTTATTATAACACTTAACAGATATTCACTGTAACTATTTTACACTAATGTTTTTTATATGCAATCGATAGATTTTGACGAGAGCTGAAAATTGAAACCTAAACGAATGTCGTAGCTTCTCCGAGTCAAACGTTGTACTAAACGGAAATCTCGAAACGCAGCAAAATGACCTCAAAATGGCTGTGCTTCTTCCCCCCTCCACCGCGCGCGATGCGTCATAGTCCTCACTTAGCGTAACGAATTCTTTGATCCTTTAGCTATCCAGCGGCGTAATTAAATTTTGGATGGAGATGATAGATATGTATCCTGCCCAACACCTAACTGTATCCCCCCATTTGGTTATCATTCGTTTTTTGAATTGCCTCCTACTATTGAAGCAATTTTAAAGACGTATTCACGTCAAAAACTGAAATTATCCGTGCTGTCGTCGTGTATTTCTGGTGTTTTTTTTATTTACTGTCGTCATTGTCACCCCACTGTTCATGCATGCTACCATTTTTCTTATTATGACTAAATGTCTTCCACGGGATAGTCTGTGCTGTCTTAGATGTGCAGCATTCGTTTCAAATCAGCTGATACGGGCTTCCTTTCCGTTTGTTGTCCGGAAATTATTTTAAGTCAAGAATGCATGCGTAATCAAATCGATGTCGTGTGTTCAATGGCTGCTGTGGCACATTTCACCGTCCCTCCGGGTCGCTTGAGGTCCTTCACGGCGTGTCAAATAATTCATGGTCCGACGTGAAAGATGACCAGAGACGTCAAGTACATCCTAGAGTCTAGGACCTAGACCATTCATGGGCAAAGTACGACCCTCGGGCCAAGTGCGGCCCTTCGGGTTACTCAATCCGGCCCGCTACATGGTTTTCAAAACCCCTACAACTACACACAGGACAAAATGTATTTTCTGCGTAGCTAGAATGGAACAGCGGTTTTATTCCTATTGCGTTTTAAGTACGGTATTATCGCATCTAATATTAACCGACTATTAATTGGCTGAACAACATTTAGCTTCACTACTGCGAACCAGCTCATCCCAGTTTCTACCAGATTATGAACAACTTTTAGAAGCTCAGTCACAGTTCCATCGGTCACATACGCCTTCATACTCTTTCTGAAGAATAAAAAAAAAAATCTACAATTTTTGTAACCTTTTTTTTCTACGTTATTTTAACATTTTAGCATAAAAGCTGTGTGTGATGTAAAAATCAAAAATTAAGTTTATCACTTATAAAAATGCGTTTTATTAAAAAAAAATTTCCGGCCCCGACTAGATATTTTTTTTATCTAGCCCTCTCCTTAAAATGTTTGCTCGTGTCTGTTGTCCTAGACTGTCGCCAATCATTAACGCTACATGAGCGCGAGCCATTGTCGCCATGTAACCGACGCGGTGTACCAGCCCGACTTGAGACGAACAAGGCGAGCCACCGGGGGCAGGGAGACTGGCTGCGGGAAGCCTACAACTCACGTATTTTCGGTTCCCTACCACGTTCGTGCAACTTCGGATTTCTCTCAAAAATTGAAATTTTAAAAAATCTAATCAACATGCTTGTTTTCATTGGAAACTTCAGATTTAGCGGCTGAAGTGGCGTTAGTACCAAAACGCAAAACTTCGGAAATCTTCGGAAATTCTTGCAGGGAACCGAAACTACGAGAGTTGTAGGCTTCCCGACTGGCTGCCCTCGGCGGGGCGGGTGTTCCGAACACGCGAACCGACCCACGCCGGTCGGTCACGGCAGCCCCTGACGACGGCTGCAGTTATCGGCGCGACATCGACTTGCAGTCGGAGTCACAGCCGGGGCAAGCCCGATCAGAGACCGTGCACGTCGATAACACAGACGAATGCTGCTACAACCCGCAGCCGGTTAGGGTACCAGGCTCCCTCGGGGTTCGGTGTTAATAAGGGACGCCGCCGCCAATTATTCATCATTGGGTAATCCCTCAGCGCGGGGGAGTTACTAGTACAAGCCTTTATAGGGGCTTTGTCCTCCCATTTTGTAGTCATATAGATTTTGAGGGAAAGAGAGGGAAAGCCACTTTATTTATTTATTTTTACAATGTTCCGGAGAGCATAGCTCTGTTTTGGAACAATACACGTCACTTTGGCATAATATGACACATAATTTTTCATAACACAATTCATACAAATATAATAAGTTTCACATGTAATAGCATTACAGTTGTACATTTAACACTTAAAATATTTATCATACATTTAACAATAAGATCTGGCACAAATAAAATAGTTAATTTAACACTTATTCATTATTCATTGCACTCACCCCCCCCCCCCCCCCCCCGGGCGCTCATGTCTTATTTGTCGTACGACATGCGCAAGGCATCCCCAGCAGTCGTTGATTACAGGCAAGTGTGTCTCGCCACACTTGCCCATGGTGTCCTTTTGTTTTACCACCCTCCCCCCCCCCAGACCCTCCCGGCCTACAGGGGAAGGAGTGAAGGCAGGATTACCCACCTGAATCTGGGATGTGTCGGGGCAGTAGCCGGCTCAGGTACCTGGGGAATGCACCCTCCAGGCCCCGGAACGGGCGTGTGAAACGACTGCAACCCTAGCCTACTCGTTTACAAACGGCCCTGTCGGGGCTTCCCGCTCCTCCGACTACATCCGTGAGTATCTGGTGGGTTGGTCGGTTTCTTCCTGGGGCTGCACCAGGAGTCGGGACTCCAAAACCCTCAGGCTGTGTGTCTCAAAGTAACGAACGGGCTCAATGTTAAGGGGCCAGCCTATTCAGGGGTTTATCTGTGTTAGTGAGGCGGGATGATAAGCGCGACGCTAGCTGGCGCTTCTCGCGCGGTGTAGCCTCTAAGCGCTCTGAACTGACGCGCAGTCTTCTCGTCGACACAGGACAACTGTGAAATTTGAGCGGAGAAATGAAGATAAAGGTGTAATTTAGGTCCCTTGAGTGCTTTCAAGAATCTGTACTGGTTGTTTTACGCCTAAAAATTACTCTGAAAACATGCGTTTGAGCCATTTTAACTCTACTAAAAATACAGTTTAAAAACTTAATCCGAAATCACAAGTACGTTTTGCCCTTAGCGAACTCTTCGTAAACAGACCCCACTCGGATAACTTGAGTAGTTTTGAAATCGCGTTTTATTTTTCCTGAAGCTCTGCGCACCGCGTGTGTCCCCGGGTAGACGGGGGCCTTGAGAACACTTGGTGCGACGGTTGGCGGATGACCTTGGGTCGGCCTTGCCCCAGGGCTGTCGTGGCCCAAGTCCTGGAAAGCACATGCCCTGGTGAACTGGTGAATCGTGGAGTGCCTCGGGCTGATCCGTGATGGGAAGGGTTCCCAGGATCAGATCTGGGGCAGGTCTCGGGGCTTGGCAGGGGTATCTCCCCCACGGTTGGAGCACACCCAAACAGGGATCCCCAGCTCTCTTGACGGGTGGTCTTGGTTAGCGTCGTCGTCGTTAGCCCGCACAGATAGCAAACAGTGGCTAGTCCTCGACCGGATCACGCCTTCTCTGAGAGGCAGCTATCCGGGTCTGTACCACTGTGGTGCAGCTACCTAGGCGGCCTGGCACAAGCCAAAAGATTGGAGAACTTACTACAACCTGCACGTGAAATGCAAACGCATCTCAGGGTCAGTATCATTAAGAGCAGTTTTTATATAACGAAAGTGTTTTAGTATTATGATCACTTCCCGAGGAAAATTTCCTTGAGAAATATAACCACGTTTCCCCCCCCCCCCCCCCCCAGAAATGTTTACTTTTTTTTACTTATACCAACATAGATTTACATAATTTAAGATAGGTCGATATACTAAAATAATAGTGTAATCTTTCTTTACTGTAGTCTGTATGTGTGTATAGCATGTATCATACATTACATACTTTTTATACCACATTTTTCGTAACTAATACCATTGAATATATATAACTTATAGAAGTCGCGAGGGGATAGGATTTATTATTCCAATTTTCGGATCCAAAACTGTGGTAGTTGTTAGCTCCGCCGCTAGACAGCTCTTCTTTCCACAAGAGGGTACTCGTAGTTACCAGCTTCCACGCCAGAGCGCTGTAGCGTCGTTTTTTTCAAGGTCGTGCGCGTAATTCTCTGTCTCACTCTATCGAGAGGCGGTGCCTTTTGTTGAAATCCGAGCGCTTAGATACGGGCGGGCGCAACTGAATTGGAGGAGTACGGCCACCGAAAAAAAAAAAAAAGTGCGGTTAAAAGATGCCAACATCAAAAATTAAGTTTTAATTATAAGAAAACTACAGAAATTTCTTAAACGTAATAACGTAAAAAAAAAAATACTGACATTCGTAGTTCAGAATTTATAAAATGTGTTAACGGAGTGGCGCATTGAGTAAAATGGCAAAACATAATTTGGAATAATAAATTCTTGACAACGTTGAATGATTTTGGTAGCTATGAAACAACTATGGCTGCGATGACTGTTCAAACGCGTGCACGTGTTGTTATTAGTAACTGAAACTAATGGTATGATGTCATACTTTGTAGCTATGCAGTTTATAATTTTTTTAACATAAGATGAAGCATTTTTACATAATGTTTTTGTTGTTTCGTAATTCAAAATAAATAATCTGAAACGTTATATGGTGAATATTCCCAGTAACGAATGACCACAAAAAAAAAAATTTTGCCAACATAGATCTAAAAAGTTAACGATTTACTATGTTAAGTTGCTTATAAATAACGCACATTTCCCGGATCTCCAAAGAAAATAAGAGTTTGTGTTATAGCATTGAGTTGCCACTCTTTATATTCCTTGCTTTGAGGTTAGATACACAAGTTATGCTCGTAAAAACGATGCGCAAGTATTTTGAATACAAATATATTTTCTTTTAATAACCGAAAGGTAAATATTATTTCCATGAAATATAATACAATACTTTAAACACAGACAACATATAAGAGCTATTTTTTGTTTATTATTCCATCTGGCGTGATAAATATTATATTTTAAAAACAGTTTGTGGATTTTTAATATAAAGCAAATATTTATTTATGACATCAATTTAAGTTGTTCAAAAAATTCACTTTGGTATGAATTCAACCAAATTCATGTTATTCAGGGCAGAAAATTAGAAACTACCAAAAAAGATTATCTACGTTGCTGTTTTGTGTAAATCTGTGCACGGACTTTGTAAGTGATATATTTATAATTCCTCATTTTAGCAACCCATTTTAACACAAGAGAAAAAGGATTTTATACTAAAAATTATTATGTTAAACCATTAATTAGCAGGAAACATGTATGGATAATCTATTTAAATTTGCATTTGAACAGTGAATATTATTTTGCAATATAAATATATTTTACAATCGTATATTACGGATGAAAAGTTTGTATTTCCATCTAATCAGAAGTATTATGGCACAGTTAATTAAATTGCTTTACAAGTTTTTATTCACATGAAAATCATTAAAAATTGGTTGGGAAGTTATATAAATATACAAAAACAAATCATTATACATACAATTTTATTATCTTAGTGGATTTAAATTAATGGTGTCCCAGTGACTACTGCGAAGAAAAAAGTCTTGCAAAAGGTTTCCTCGTAATTGAAATTCGTCAAAAAAAATCTATCTCTCATTTTTGGTGACATTTCTGACAAGTGGTACGATGAAATTTGAGACTGGCAAATGAATGTTGTGAAGCAATAAACAAAATATCACATTCGTGAACTACAAATGTATAGTTGTTTTTATTTTATAGTAAGTGTATCTAATAACCCGTGGCTTTGCTCACGTAATTTACGGGTATTGCTGATATTCTACCATTTTAAGAAAAGTATGTATTAAATTTCAAAGATTATTGAAGAATTATACACAAAGAACTGTCAAGTATAGAACATATTTAATAAATAAAAATATTTTTACGGCTTATTTTTAATTGGTTTAGCGTAAGCCTATTTTAACTTTTATTTAAAATTAATAACCTACCTTATTTTCTATCTCCCGGTTTAGTGACTTTGAGAATATATTTTTCCTTGATGAAATCTTAACTCTTTTCCATCTGACGAAGAAGACAATTAAAAAATAAACTAAGACTCACGCACTTATTGTATGTTAAGACTGCCATCGTTTTAAATTACTGTAATTTTTTTTAGTTATAGTCATGCTTAGGATAATAACATTATATGCCTTATTACGCATCCATTTCAATATTCATGAAACCAATGCATTTTTATTTTAAATGTAGAGCAGTTACCAAATTTCTTATCCCGCATATTGATTTTTTGGTATGGCTAGTATTACTTAAACTAAATTTTTGAATTTTCACTGATGTACTCTTTTCACTTTTCTATGTGATTTAGAAAATATAGCAATATACGTAAACCAATTAAACCAAAATCATCCTGAATTTTTATTACCGACAAAAGTTAAATATAAAAAATTTTAATATGCGTATTTTAATATTGAATATATATATATATATATTGCCAATACTGATTTAGTGGGTTCCATTTTATTTATTTTTAAAAATAATATCTACCCCTTTTACTACTTAATAGATAACATTGAATAAGAGAAGGTTGTTTAAGGTATGTTGATTTTCCTTGCCAATATCTAAAAGTAAATTTGTACAAACGCGAAATATAGTTTAAATAAGAATTTACTTTTAAAATAAAACCATATTTTGAACGGAACACTGGCTATTGGCTCAATACAAAGTTTTAATAGCTAATTTTCACTTCACTCGGGTACAGAATCCCATCATTCAGTGATTTCCGTGGCTAGCTTCTTTTGGGATTTCATCATTCTCAAAGCGACGGTAAGGGAAGCTCCTCTTCAAGGTCGCCTAACGATGCTGATAAGACCTGCCGGGTAATTTGAATCGTTGGTCTGGTATTTTAGTAGAGGGGGGTGGGGGGTGAAGGATGCCACGACTGGGCTGGTTAACCTAGTTCTGCCAAATACCGCCAGGGGCGTATACGGCCGATACACAGCGATGATAGCGATCGCAGCGGCGGAGCTTGGAACTACAACAATTCTTCTGAGAAACCGGACAGAAAATTTAACCTGGGCTCGCGACTTCTATACATTATATATATTCAATGCTAATACATTACAGTACGAGGAAAAACTTTGAATTTGAAATGTATGTGTAGTACTATGAAGTGTTCCCTTATTTAATATACTGCATTTTGTCTTTCTTTACCGCATATAATTTATTTTATTTGTATTAGTATAAACCTGTTGATAAAAAATTTTTGTGTGTGTTTTTATGAGTCAGTGGGGAAAAAAAATTTAATAAGCAGAAAACTTTCCCAAAAATTATTTCCCTGAAAACTACCTTTTACAGCTCAAAAATTACGTTTATAAAGTATCCTGTGAGAAGAGTTGTAGCAAAAAAAAAAAAAAAGAGCAGGATAATAAACAACAATGATAATGAAATGCTGAACGAGCAACTCGACGAGTCAGAGTCAGAGGCCGCGCGTGACCAGCTGGGCTGCCCCGCTAAGAGCCCAGGTCAGCTGGAATGCAGTGTAAATATACACATCCGGCGAGTCCTGGCCAGCCAGTGCAGACCCAGCCGCCGGGCGTTCCACGGGCGTATCCAGGGGACAAAGAGCCGGACAAGGGGACGAAGAAGCTGGCCGCCTTCCCGAAGGCGCAAGGCCCTGCAGTTGTACAAGGTGGCGGTGCGCGATTGGAATAGACTCAGAAACACTCCCGAAGATTGAACGCGAGGTTACGAGGTACATCAGTAATGTCGCCAAAGATTCCAGAACCACGCCAGGTTAATTTATAGGCAAGCATTAACACAGATATATGTGTAATGTGTGTATATCTACCTTTGTTTTATTATTGTATTACATATATTTTTCTTACATTACCTATGCTTGTTCTTTAGACGTTTATAATGACTGGACTTAATTTTTTAGTTATTATTTTAGATTAAATATCATAAGATTATGTAATGTGATTTTATGTAGTTAATGGTTAAGTGCAAGAGAAGGCTAAACCTTAACTTCGCCATAAAGTCGGTAATAAAAAATTAATTTACTATTTTTACATCAAAAACACTATTCTTCAAAAATAATTTTAATACGTAATGCCCCATGGACACTCCTGTTTCGGAAAGAGGTTGACTCCTGGAAAATGCCCTCTACCCCCCCCCCCCCCCTTTTTCGCCTTCTTTTTCTGTTTAGGGTTAGATCCGCCCTTGCAGCAGAGTTGGCACAACCCCGGGCTTGTTATTAAAAAAAGGCTAACCCATGTGGGTTTTTCGAATTTTTTAAAATGTCTGGTTTGTCTTTTTAAAAAGTCTAAATTTTGGTGGGTTTTCTAAAATAATTGTTTTCCCCACTGAAAACCTTGTTTGGTTGTCAACATTCTTAGTTATTATAAATTAAATATTATTTAACTACTACATGTATGAGTTTCTAAAGGGGTAGTTACAATAAGCTGAAATCAGCCTTTTTTTTTTTTTGTGATTTAGTGTGTATCGGTAATATATGTGTAAACTGTCGTAAAACATAATAATTTATATAAATATATTTTAATTTATATTAATATTGAAAAAAACTAAGTGGGCCATAATTTTTTTTCATCTGGGTTTAATAACCTAACCCAAACCCGCGGGTAGGGCACACGGCTGCCAACCCTGCCTCCAGCCTTCTATTCCCCCCCCCCCCCCCCCCCCCAAACGTTTTTTCAACGAAAACGACGTGGGATCGCGGTTTTTCCAACTATTTATCTATATTTAAATAACACTTTCGCTACAAATACACGGCGACGTCGTCTTGTTGGAACATCGCCTGTGCACGTTTACGAAAATTTTACATATACAGGACAAAGGGAGGGGGGATTGTAGGACTACTAAACATTTTATTAATAGCTATACATCCAACCAGATATTTTGTGATGACGTAGTGCTGTAATGTCCAAAATTGGCTAATGATTTATAAACGAAACCAACTTTTTCTGACGGTATTAAATTGTTTAATTGGGATTAAAAAGCTTTTTTGTCGCCACAAAATACTAAATGTATTGTCATAATATATTTTATAGCGGCCACAACGTTTTTTCTTTAAATACCCCTTTCAGAAAGAAACACTACCAAGCCTCGCATAACGAACTGGAGATGCTCATTTTGTACAAGGATTTACTTAAATTCTAAAGAGTTCAACGAAGAACGTCACCGACTAAGGTTCAGAAACAACACCAGAAAAAATATTGCTTCATTTAATTCTTTGAAACCCCTGTTATTTTCCACCCCTTGCAGTAATGGTTGGGCGTATAAAAAATTCCGAACGAAAGTTCTAATAATATTTTAGTTTCACAATAAATAAGAACGGGTTTAATACCGTACATGGTACGGTAATTAGGTTAAATTGTTTTTACATCTGTTTTTTCAACCCCTGGCAGGAATGGTTTGTATTGTCAAAAATTGTGCAGGAAAAAGTTTTAGATAAATATTATAAGATTTACGTACAATTTGAACGATTCCATTGTGTGCCTACTAGGTTAATTATGAATTAGTTTGTCCTCTAACCCTAGTTTTTTTTTCCCACTCCTTACAGTTACAGTTGGTCGTATTAAAAATTGTTTCAGAAAAAAGGTTATAGGTAATATTGATACGGTTTACAAACAATCTTAACGGATTTAACAGTGTGCATATTAAGGGAGTTAAAAATTGTTTGTTCATCCCTTGTTTTTTCCACCCCTTGCAGTAATGATTGGTTGTATAAAAAAAATTTCGCACGAAATATGTAGATAATATTTTAAGATTTTACAATTATAAGAACTGATTTTTAAAATGTACATGGTACGGAAATTTTTATTTTACCCTGCCACTATTTTTTTCAACCCCTTGCAGCAATGCTTCGTCTTATAAAAGATTGTTTCAGACCAAAGTTTTGGATAAAAATTATAAGATTCACAAACAATTCGAACGGATTCGATTGTGTGCCTACTAAGGGGATTATGAAATTTTTGTCCCCAATCCTTGTTTTTTCCACCCTTGTGGTTATAAGTCCTATCAAAAATATATTTAGACAAAAAATGTTGGAATCACTCCTACGAGTTATAATACGTTCAAACGTAAGATATATTCTTCATATTATTGGAGTTTTAAGAATTTTCTGTCTTCAAAAACGTTCCCATTTCTACCCCTTTGGTCGGATTTTGACCATTAACGAACTCGACCGAGATTTTTTCCATAACTATATTTAATGTATAAGTTTGGAAGTGATTTATGCAAAATTACGGCAGTTATCGTATTCATAAAAATGTGATTTTATGTATATCGTGGGCTTAGTGGGAAAAGTTGGTAAGTCCACATTACTAAGCCCCAAATATATAAACTTTTGAGTTTATGATTTTGGGATCTATGGTCCATGAAACTGCAAACTATTTTTAAAAATTTCCGGAAAACGCACCATGGAAACGGCTACAATAGATAGTCCTTTTTTCGAAATGTACCTAATATAACAAACAGAAGAAAATTCAGCCATAACTAGTCAAATCCCGATCACAGCCAACCATAATAGGCTTAGTGGCTTATGTCTGGGATGCAATAAGTCCTGCTTCAGCGTAGACACCTATCAAGCATAACTACACATTAGTTTTAACTTACATCAGGAGTAAAAATACTGGGAGTTTTAGCGAAAAAATTGGCATTGGCTTTGTTAATTTTTATTTTATA
The DNA here is from genome assembly GCF_032445375.1 of Bacillus rossius redtenbacheri. Lineage (NCBI taxonomy): Eukaryota > Metazoa > Arthropoda > Insecta > Phasmatodea > Bacillidae > Bacillus > Bacillus rossius. The sequence goes on along the minus strand of NC_086343.1, from coordinate 29,030,255 downwards.
TAATTTAACTATAACTAAACATGTTTTAATAACGTAAGGATTATAGAAGTAGGTTTATTTAAAAACTTTTTCATATATGATTATTGTACCTATTATTCTGCAATGTATAAGTTTTTTTATTATAATTTTAAATTACTAAAATATCAAAGTAAGTTAACATTTTACGTCATTTTTTTTATTTGGCCATTTAGCTTAAGTTTTTTTTATTTTAGTGGAGTAAAGCCAAAATAATGAAGTCTACAATAAATATATTAGTAAATAAATACTACCAAATTTAACAGAGCACGTAAGGCAAGATGAAGACAGTCCCTTCAATGCATCAGTCATTATCTGGAAAAATAATACTCTGCCATTGACAGGAGCTTAGTTGAAAATAAATATGTATGTAAATAAATAAATGCTTCAAGAGGCATCTCTCTCAGTCCACCCCTCCCCTCCAGACCCCCTTCCATCTGGAAGCCCCTCACGAGTCGAGTCACGTGGTGAATACACGAAGTGCAAGCGTGATGGCAAGATGGTGAAGTTCCGACCTTCAAGGCCACATTATAGCCACTAAGATGGGTCAATCAAATCCTATATCAAATCCTTAGTATTCGAAGGATTCGATATTCTAGAAAAAATATCATAGTAAAAAATTTAAATTAAAAAAAATCAACACTGATAACCTAGGTCAATTTGTTTCTTCGTACATTTCCTGTTACCATTCTCCAAGATATTGTACTTTCAACATAAATAAAATTACAATATTAATGATTCTGGAAACTCAGTTTTGAGAAACAACCATCTAAAGGGTAGAATTTTACATGGTTAATATTGTTACGAACTAGAGCAAGGCTGGGACACGTGCAGGTGCAGAGCTGGCTGGCGACTGCCGCAACATGAAATGAGCCGCGCGCGCCTGGAAGATAACAATGATTGTCGCTTCCCCCCCCCCCCTCCTTCGATTATTTGTAAGTGACATAAGTAGCGGCCGTCAATAAAACTGTGTGTGATAAAATCTTTAGTTGGGCTATCCTTTACGAACCCGGTAAATCGCAACAATATTTTTGATTTACTGTGCATTATTATTATTTTCTTGAACCTTGATTGGAGGGATGTGTCCGAGATACTCTCTGGGATTCAGATTCTAGGAAATCGGGGTCCGACCCATCACTGGTACACACTGGCGAGGACAGGTTTGTAGTCACTACAACATGTCCGGCGGAACTGACACTTGTCATCGCTGCCCGTGGCGAGCCGTCTGGTCCGCACGCCTGTCCAGTGTCCGGGCATCGAACCAGGGGTTCGCTTAGAGACGCCCATTACCTCTCGGTTTGTGGTTTGTAGTGTTGTTTTGACGGTTTTGTACAAGTGTTTTTAGTCCCTGCGAAAAGTACGTGTCTTTGTTGGTGTATGTGTGTATGTGTATGTTTGTGTATCTGTGTATATTATGTGTGTATATTTGTGTATATTATGTGTGTATATGTGTGTATGTGTGTGAATATGTGTATTTGTGTGTATATGTGTGAATATGTGTATGTGTGTTTGCGCGTGCTGGGTGAGTGGTGGTGTGTTCAACATGTCCGGCTAGAGAGGGAGAGCCGGGTATAGGTGGTCCGCGAGTGCAGGTTGCTGGTGGGTGTGGGCAGCTGTACATGGGCGCGAGCGGCGCGCGGGACCAGTCGAGAGAGAGCCTCGTTTGGGCACGGGTCCCGCACGGCACACGGGCAGTGCAGGAAGCGCGCCACCAACACCCAACATGGGTACAAAGTTGGGACGGACAAACCATCAGATCCTCAAACACCATCAGATACTCAGTACTCGAAGGATACAATATTCGAGAGGGAAAAGATTCTAAGAAAAATATTACAGAAAATAAAGTAAAATTAAAAATTCAATGCTGATAACCTCTGAAGTCAATTATTTTTTCTTCATACCTATCATGTTACCTTTCCCCAAGATATTGCACTTTTAACACATAATGTACTAGCTGCCTTACCCGGGATGAACACAGGGTGATGTATGTGCGCGAGTTAAAGCAAAATGGATAGCGTTAATTGCAGTGTGGTAGATATAGATAAATGACACACAATTGCTGTTTGTATGTCTCTATGACCTATGATTTTCTGTTTACCAATGGCGATCGGTTTAACGGTTTAGAAGTTGATGCACTGCAGCGCCATCTCGCGGCGAGTTACAAAAAAATGGATAGCATAAAAACCTTATCCATGCAGAAAAAAAAAATACTTAATGTGCCAACTTTCATGGCGATCGGTCGAATGGTGTCTGAGTTTATCAATTTCATATGCGAGAAAATTGGGATTTGACCCATCACTAGTAAAAAGGGGGAGGAAACCGACAAAAACTGTAGCTTGCAATACAATATCAGTAGGTGTATTTGGTTCATATGGGGACAGGGGAGGGGGGAGGGGGATTCGGGGATTCGAGGCGACCATCTTGGATGACGTCACTTCCAGCGGCCATCTTGGATGACGTCACTTCCGGCAGCCATCTTGGATTACTTCACTTCCGGCGGCCATCTTAGATTGCGTCACTTCCGGCGGCCATCTTAGATTGCGTCCCTTCCTGCGACCATCTTGGATTACGTCACTTCCGGCGACCATCTTGGATTACATCAAGTCCGGTGGCCATTTTGTTTTCTACAACATTCCTCTATTTTGATTTTCGTCCGCCATCTTGAAAATCTTTATTTATTATCCGATTTTAATGAAAACAAATTTAAATTTTAAAAAATTAAATAATCAAAATTTTAAAATAAAATTAAAAAAATATTATTTAATAAAATTTTAATTAAAAACCTACGTATCGAACACCCCACTCCTCTAAATTACAAGTACATCATCTAGCACCCCCACCCCTCTGTTACAATGGCATCGTCATCGAACACCCCACTCATTCATGTTACAATTTTTCGTTACATCCACCATCTTGGAAAATCATAATTATTAACTTAGAAAATCAGGGAAAAAAATATATACCATCGTTGTCTGCTGGAGGGACCATCTTATTTAGTGGAGACTGCCATCTTGATTTCATCTGATGGATGTCGTCATCGGCTGTAGGTTTATAAAGTATGTTAGTGTATGTAAGGTCGAGTTACAATTCTCTACCAACATTGTTATGAACCTTATAGACCAAAATCCACAGAATCCAAAAAATCCACAAAATCCACAGTCATTTTGTTGTTGTAACCGACAGTTTTTTCTTAAAGTCTTATCACTTATAGGTTTTAACTAAAATATATGTTATCAATACTATCGTTGTGGATGCGTTAGTTAAAGTAATGATAATTTAAAAAAACATTTATTACTCCATCTTAGCTGGCCAAAAAATTTTCAGAGTCCTAACTCACAAGTAATAATCTCTTCTCATGTTTGCGTACACGTGTTTTAAAGCTGCATGGAAGCAGATATTTTTAATGTCTGCGTTCAATTTCACTTTTATAAACAAGTTCATGTTTGCGTACATGTGTTTAAAAGCTGCATGGAAGCAGATATTTTTAATGTCTGCGTTCAATTTCACTTTTATAAACAAGTTCATGTTTGCGTACTCGTGTTTTAAAGCTGCACGGAAGCAGATATTTGTAATGTCTGCATTCAATTTCACTTTTATAAACAAGTTCATGTTTGCGTACTCGTGTTTTAAAAGCTGCATGGAAGCAGATATTTTAATGTTTGTGTATAATTACATTTCACCATTCTGTAAGACATTTATAAGTATCAGTACCTCGTGGGATATAGGTTCTATATTAAAAATAATAAACAATATGTAGGTAAAATTGTATTTATTAAATTAAGAACATATTTTACACAACAAAAATGGAGCAAAAACAAAAACTACACATAAAAAAACTGAAACTTTACAACAAAAATGGAAACTATAAATAAAAAACATAAACTGTACAGCAAAAACAGAAAAACTATACAACAAATGGAAACAACTACCAAACTGCCAAACTATTTAAATCAAAAACTATTTACAGAAAAAAAATTATTCGCCGCCTCCAACATATCCGTGGGGTACTGTGTGGATACCATCTTCGCAGATCAGCCGTTTGTCGTCCTCCCACGTTATGGCCAGCTTATTGCTGTACTCAGTATAGAGTATGTGCTGATGGGAGCGAATTGCTCTAACGCCTGCCCTCATTGTGCGGTGGTCTTGCAGGGCTTCCAGGTAGTCATCGAATGTTATGTGGTTTTTGACCACACATCGCTGGATGCCCTTGGCCTTTTTCTCGCTCTTACCACCACACCTGTAGGCGTAGAGTTTGGCCCGTAGGCTTACAAACTCCTCCATCACTTCTCCCCCACATTCATCTTTGAATTTACCGACAACTTTCTTGTTGATGGGGGAGAAGCATGGGTGGTCGGAAGGGTAGCAGCTGGTGTCGAATTTAGCCATCAGTGTAGGGTCGGCTTTGAGGTCTGAGTAAAAGTCTGTTGTCTGGATCTCATACACAAAACTGTCTGTATCCATATACATCAGGTGAATATTGTCATGGTAACGGGGTTTCATGGTATTGTAGTGGAAGTCGTACATGAGAGTCTTTGAAAGATCTAGTACGGCCAGTCCGGCATAGATCGGCTTGTCGAAAATGATGGTCTCGTGATTAAGGTGGACTAGAGACAAATTCGGTTCGTACATTGTACGGTCCTTGAAGGACGGACGACACACCAACTTCTTGAACCTCTTCTCAGAGCACACCAACTCCATTTTGAGCCTCCGCCTTTTATTTTCCATCAGTTTACCAAATGTCGAGTTCACAGCGAGCTTAAAGAACTCCTTCTCGAACTCGTTGGCTGCTGCTTTCCGCTTGTTGGTATTCAGCCGAATATAGGGCTCCAACCATGCCGACTGCTCAAACTGCAGGACTCGATGTATCTTAGTCACTCTCAGCCCATGAGATACCGCTTGCTGGAGGTTTTTGTAGTGGACAATGTAGTGCTCTTTATTTTCAAGTGTTGTCATCAACTTTGATTGATTTGAGCCGGGCGGACACTGATTTATGGGGAGAAATGGCAGGTCTTTATGACTTTCATGGAGCTCGGGAGGGTACTCCACATCACACTCAATAATGTAGCCTGTAGGAGAATCATCTGGGACAGACACGACATCAATTGATGTGTCTGCCCATTGGAAATGCCGAATTGGAAGCGGCAGAGACATCGCCCACCCGTACAAATTATTTGCATCAATGTACTCCAGGAATGTGGATGGCTTGGATGCATCATATGTCTCAGGTATGTAGGAGTTATTGGCTACGCAATGACGTTTAATGCTTTGCGCTACTCCCCCCCTAATACCAGCCTCCACAAACATGTACATATCATAATCGGTAAGAAGCTCTAGCTGTACGCCTGTGGTTCGAAGCATCGCATCGAAAGCGAACCCTGGACAAGAAACATAGTGAGACGGATCTAGGCTGTATGTCTCCAAACATATGGAACGGAAATTCTCGAATACATCCGCCAAAATCAGGACATCTGTCTTTAGATACAAGTCAGCGTACTCCCCCAAAGTAGCACACTGAAACTTGTCCCAGACTTTCACTGCATGAGCGTACTCCATCTCTGAAATCATGGAATCAGTCAGACTATTGTAGAAATCATCGATGGATGGAAGACGAGTATCATCTAGTCGAGCAAAAGAATCCACAAAATCATACGGGAAGACACCCTTGCGGGTAACCAACTCCAACTCATCAGGCGCGAAAAACTCAGTAGTACTTATAAACTTGTCTGCAGGCAAGAACTCAGCGAGCGAAGCAAGACCCCGACTCATAAAACGGAACGTATCGACAAACTGAATGCTGAACTTATCATGTAACTTCTTGGAAAAAGTTATCAGCTTCTCCTCTGAATTCGGAATGATGAAGATGTCTTTACTATCATACCCCAACTTCCTGATAATGAAGTTCTGATCGTATGCCAGGTTGTGGAAGAACACAATCAACTTTTTCGGTCTGCGCCTGAGAAGGTTGCAGTCATTACATGCAGGCCCAATAAATTCGCCGGTGAAGTGATTGTGGTCACGAACTTTCTTTACAGTTCCTCCGAACTTTCCTCCACAGTAGCAACAACACCTTGCTTGCAGAAAAGCAGTGTTTTGTGCATGTGTGAGCGGAGTCATAGGAACAGACGTAGAAAATATTTTCTGTACGTCATGTCCAATCTCCACAATGCGGGATATGAACTTATCCTCTGCGTCACAACCGCGATACAATTCAGGCTCTGATGGAAGTGCTGAAGTGAGGTGTGCAGGAATGATGGTATTATCAGCTTTCACGTAAATACAGTAGCTGTATGCTTTATGCTTTTGGTACTGCAGCGTGTATGACTCATCAGTATTCGGGTGACATGTATGGATTTTCTCTAGAATAGCTTCAAAGTCGCAATATACCACGATGGGCATCTTATCACTGTGATGGAAGTTTTTGAACTTCAGAACAGGTGGCTGGCCGTTTTGATCGGGCGATGGCATCTCCATCCTAACAGCAGCATGCTGTTTGCAGAGCTCACGGTGTTTTTCCAAACACTGAAGACCAGTGAGCCCGCTAACCCTACCCCGATCATCGTAATGCTTGAAGCATCTTTTACAAACATGAATAGCATCATGATGTGTAGTGATTTGGGACCGAACCAGAGCAGAAAAATTAGTGATGTAGGTGAAATGGGATGAATCGTCATTGACCAAGAGCAGAAGATCGAAATGATGTTCTTTTTCTTCAGGAGCGACTCGTGCAGGAACAACATTCAGATTCTCGTCGATACTGTAGATGTTGATGGAGACTTCGGGGTTCTGTTTCTCAAACAGTGGTATTTGCTTGATTGGAGTAGGGAAGTCAGTGTTGTTGAAGTTGAACTTCCCCTCCAAGTCATGGTAGCGCTGGTTGACCCGTTCAGGATGCTCACCTTCCACGTACTTCACAAGAATCGACCACTTAAAGCACATGTGGTCTTCGAGGTTTTTCGGATTTATCACTGCGTATTTGTCTTTGATGGAAGTAGGTAATTCGATGTAGGAGCTGGCACGGAGTGGATCGAGCTTGTTGATTCTCAACTGTAGTCGCTTAACGGCCGACAAAGTCCATCCGGACCCCTTACCCATGTAGTCTTCCTCCTCCTTGCAGATCTTAGAGATGGACTCGGTAACTGCCTCCTCCACCTCATGAACTGCGTAGAGGGGGACATTCATGGTTTTGAAGGCCCTCTTGTCTTCACAGGCATCTACGGGTTTTTTGTAGGCGCACTCGAGCACGATATTGAATTTGAGAGGTCCGTTCTCTTCAATCTCCTCCACAAGTTGGTTGATTATTTTGTTCTTGATGGAGTCCAGGTACGTACAAATATCCTTGGCAGAACTTGACGTATTTTCTGCCACGTACGTCTTCAAGTTACCCTTGAAACCCACTTCGGCGGTGATGAAGCCGTGGGTATTGGCCAAACCAGTCCCGGTCACCACCTTTGTTCGGCTGGTCGAAGGCTTGGGCGTAACTGCAGGCTTAACTGCTACCATCCTCTGCTTCTTTGTTGGAGGCGGAGCAGGCCCCTTGCATACCTTGATGTGGGCTTTTAACTTATCAGCCCTGGCGAACTCCTTAGCACAGTTGTCGCAGGTATGTGATATGCGGTTTGGGTTAAGACCGCAAGCCGACTTCTCATGGCGTCTTGCAAAATCAGCACGGGCGAAGGCCTTGTAGCAGAAGCTACACCGCATGCCTGATGTCGTAGCGACAGCTCCAGCACATGATGCAAGGTGCTGCTGCATCTTATCGCTGCGTGCGACCATCTTTCCACATAGGTGGCACTGTTGGTGGTCACGATGCTGGTTCTCAGCACACTGACGCTCGTGCCGGTAGCGGTTGTGGCCTGCCGTGAATGTAGCAGAGCAGAAACGGCATTTCTGAACGGTAGACGCCATCATCACGACACTCGGTAGACTGGTCTCAACGTACGGAACACACAACGGTAGCTCGACGCACGGAGAACTATAACAAAAGAATTAAGAATACAATGTAGCTAGATGTTAACACGAAAAAGTTGCAAACATAACCTCAAAACTCTATCCCTCAAGCTTATTAACCTAAACTGATAGCAATGTAACTAAATAAAAAAGTTACAAACATAACCTTAAAGCTCTAGCACTCAAGCTTACTAACCTAAACTACTAGTAATGTTACTAAATAAAAAAAGTTGCAAACATAACCTCAAAGCTATTCCTTCATGTACAATCCTAAAAATGGTAGAATATTTAAAGTACCGACTCATAAAAGTTAAAGCTGAAAAAGTATTCAATGTTAACTCAAAATGATTGATTACATAACCTCAAAACTACACTAATGCACAACTCAAAAATGCTAGAATATTTAAAGTACTGTTAAAAGTTTAAGCTAAACAATTCCTGGTTACCCATACATAAGTGTACAGAGAAAAAACTAGCTATCAGATAACCTACGAAAAAGCTGAGAAACATAAAAATATTAACGAAACATGTAGCATACCTCAGAAAACGATGAAGTGGAGCTGCAGAAGATGATGTATCGGTGGCGGTAGGAATCGTGGTAGCAGCGAAACTCACACACGAACTAGCTCACTCAAACTCCAAGAACACAATGAAGCTCCGACAGTTAATCCTGGCCTTTTATAGCCTCGGACCTGCCTGTTCTTGGAAAAACATTAGGAACAGAGTATTTCTGTTGTATCCGCCAATAGGAATGTAGTACATGGAAGTACCATTGTCTTCGGAAAAACCCAGCATGACTCATGTGCATGTCGTAGCAGGTCTGTGAGTGGTGGTGGTAGAAATGTAACCTGACAGCCAAACATGGGAAACCACACTCGGGTAAAACTACGAATGACCTAGGTGATTAGAGATTAGGGCGCGAGGCACTGCCTGCATCGTGACTCATCACTCAGGAATGTCATCTCACAGTGTCCAGGGGACCCAAACAATAGACTTGACCGTGCATGTCACAACTGGTACATTAGTCCGCGACTTTGTGGCGCCATGAGGCGCTCAGGAATGTCTGAGCCTGCCACAAACAGCTCATCAAAGTGTCATCACGAAGCACTCGAGCTGCAGTCATGACGCGCATGCTACAACAGGCCCGTTAGTCACCGACTTCGTGGCGCCAATCTGACACTCGGGTAGACAGGTAGCTAAATGGTAATACTAGTAATGCAAGGAAATAAAAAAAATCGGGTATGTTTAATACATTTATTAAAAGTAAGAACACATTACAAAACTAAAACATTAACAATTTATTCCACATTTATTATGACCAACATTCGTTTATAAATTTTTAGCATTTCATTGCGAACAATCAGTTGAACATCCACAGAATGACACATTTTGCTGATGTTCCAGGAACAAACTCTTTTCACAAACATTTAAGGAGACTTACCTTAAGCTTTCTTTTCATTGGTCAAATAAAACATCTCCCTCTCTTCCCCTTTTACAATGATGCTGCTTCACCATTACGCTAAAATTCTGTAAGACCAAAAAAAAATATACTTCCCTTAAACCTTACGGTAGAAATTTCATCCTAGGATGCTGTTACTGCATCTAGAAATTAAAAATTATATTATCTCATACAGGTTTTATTTACATGTTAGGCTTAACCATCCTACCACACACACACACACACACATGCGTGCGCATGCGTGCACTGAGATGAAATACATACTTGCCCAAATAATGTACTTTTATTTACAAAGGCAACATATTAAAACACATAATATTTAAATTTTGTGTAGATTGGATGGTACCAGAAACCATACTACAAAACGAGCGGACAACACTTGATTCTTTACTATGATTGGGCTGACGGATTGCCTCTGGAATGCCCTTGTTACCTTCAACGACTCAGAATTAATACTTTTATCCATCAAAAAACAGCAACAGTTTAACTAAGCAAACATACACCCCACACCCCTCAAAAAATTGTTATTACACAAGGCATTATTTACATGGTAGGAGACCGCACATACGAAGTGCGAAGCTTCAGGTTAGAAATATTGATTAAAATAACTACTAAAGATGCTAATTTGTTTATGAAAAAATTGCACATGAAATACAGACACTTGCTTATTTACACATACATACATACATACATACATACATACACCCTGCATGGCTTCAGAAGTAAGTACGATATTTTGAAAACCACTCAAGACTTACATCTCTTTATGAAAAGGAGCTAAATATTAAAAAAAATTCAAAGTTAATTTTAGAGATGAAATATCATGTGCAAGTCCTTGCATGCGAGAAGATTTTATTACGCAATTATCTTCATTTTCCCCAAACCATAGGTCTGATGTCTGGATACCACGCAAATCCCACACCTAACATATGCAATACGAGATGACTGCACGCCAGTCCAAGCCCCTGCGCTTAGAGACGAATCTGCACTAGAAGCGTTAGCAAGCATTGCAATTATCTCGCTTCACTAATGCAGATTCACCTCTGACTAGGTAGACCTCCTGAAACAGTAAACATAGGATGGTGAAACACATTAAAATAATGCATTTCAAAATAATTGAATAATATAAAACACTGCATATTTCACGAAAATCACCACGCAATTGACAGCCCTTTCAGTCACAATTCTGCGAATGCTATCACAGAATGCTAGATTTTGAAAGAAAGGATCATTCATTCCTTCATTATGGAACAAAGTAATACATCACATGAAGAGAAACAAAAAAGACACACACTTCGTTCTTAGACTCGTGCCGCCTCCTTGACAGAGAGAAAAGATTGTACACATAAAATAGTATATATTTCATTTCCAGCGATGAAGCTGTACTAATATCACATTGACAAGCTTAGATGATCTAGGGAGAGATAAAGTAAATATATTAACAAAAAAAGTCGACTAAAATTCATTTACAAACAAAATACTTAACATTCCTTCGATTACATATTTTTCTCATTTTAATAAATGAGAGAACACAAACATTTGCTTAAATCACTATTTATCAATTTTAAACTCTCTTGTACATCAGGAAAAAATATATTGTATCATTCATTATTAGTTGTAATGTAAAAAATGCAAAACAGTTTCTTTGTGGGATGTGGAATTCTCACTCACGATCGAAAAAAGAGGGGCTTCGCTGTAACTCAAGGGGAGGGGGGGAAACCATCTTGAAAGTTGAAGTTTCTCATATATTTGGATGTATAGTAATCAAGTAAGTAATAACATTTGGTGGTATAATATCCGTCTGATTAAAGTTTATTTGCTAACATGAATTCACAAATTAAACGAATCTCTGAGTACATTTGCTTATCTTTTAAAAAAAAAAATGCACAGATTGATTGTTTTATCATGAATAACCAGGAGCACACTAAAAAAACAAACGAAATTCTCGCCAATAATAACCAACAGCACACAAACAATAAAAAAAAACCATGTGTCAGTAATAACATGCAGCATGCGGAGAAAATCACCAAAATATTGTCAAGAATAACCATCAGTACATGTAGAATACCAATAAAGTCTTGACATGAAAAAGGCTGAAGTGCACGGAGAAAATCATCAAATTCTCGTCAGGTAAAAAAAGCAGAAGCACATGAAAAAAAACCAACAATATTATAACACAGTAATGTTGAAGCACACGTAGAAATCTATCGAAATTTCATGTGAAAAAATAGGAGCACTCAGAGAAAACTATCAGGGAGAAGATTAAAAACTCATAAATTATCAATTTTTTTAAAAAAGTTCAATTTAAATCCTGCTAGAACTCTCATGTTGCTTAAGCAAAGAGTTCTAGCACAAGTCAACTTGTGAACTCTTTGCTTAAGCAACATGAGAGTTCTGGCACAATTCGGCTTGTGAACTCTTTGCTTAAGCAACATGAGAGTTCTAGCAGGATTTAAATTGAACTTTTTTAAAAAAATTGATAATTTATGAGTTTTTAATCTTCTCCCTGATAGTTTTCTCTGAGTGCTCCTATTTTTTCACATGAAATTTCGATAGATTTCTACGTGTGCTTCAACATTACTGTGTTATAATATTGTTGGTTTTTTTTCATGTGCTTCTGCTTTTTTTACCTGACGAGAATTTGATGATTTTCTCCGTGCACTTCAGCCTTTTTCATGTCAAGACTTTATTGGTATTCTACATGTACTGATGGTTATTCTTGACAATATTTTGGTGATTTTCTCCGCATGCTGCATGTTATTACTGACACATGGTTTTTTTTTATTGTTTGTGTGCTGTTGGTTATTATTGGCGAGAATTTCGTTTGTTTTTTTAGTGTGCTCCTGGTTATTCATGATAAAACAATCAATCTGTGCATTTTTTTTTTTAAAAGATAAGCAAATGTACTCAGAGATTCGTTTAATTTGTGAATTCATGTTAGCAAATAAACTTTAATCAGACGGATATTATACCACCAAATGTTATTACTTACTTGATTACTATACATCCAAATATATGAGAAACTTCAACTTTCAAGATGGTTTCCCCCCCTCCCCTTGAGTTACAGCGAAGCCCCTCTTTTTTCGATCGTGAGTGAGAATTCCACATCCCACAAAGAAACTGTTTTGCATTTTTTACATTACAACTAATAATGAATGATACAATATATTTTTTCCTGATGTACAAGAGAGTTTAAAATTGATAAATAGTGATTTAAGCAAATGTTTGTGTTCTCTCATTTATTAAAATGAGAAAAATATGTAATCGAAGGAATGTTAAGTATTTTGTTTGTAAATGAATTTTAGTCGACTTTTTTTGTTAATATATTTACTTTATCTCTCCCTAGATCATCTAAGCTTGTCAATGTGATATTAGTACAGCTTCATCGCTGGAAATGAAATATATACTATTTTATGTGTACAATCTTTTCTCTCTGTCAAGGAGGCGGCACGAGTCTAAGAACGAAGTGTGTGTCTTTTTTGTTTCTCTTCATGTGATGTATTACTTTGTTCCATAATGAAGGAATGAATGATCCTTTCTTTCAAAATCTAGCATTCTGTGATAGCATTCGCAGAATTGTGACTGAAAGGGCTGTCAATTGCGTGGTGATTTTCGTGAAATATGCAGTGTTTTATATTATTCAATTATTTTGAAATGCATTATTTTAATGTGTTTCACCGTCCTATGTTTACTGTTTCAGGAGGTCTACCTAGTCAGAGGTGAATCTGCATTAGTGAAGCGAGATAATTGCAATGCTTGCTAACGCTTCTAGTGCAGATTCGTCTCTAAGCGCAGGGGCTTGGACTGGCGTGCAGTCATCTCGTATTGCATATGTTAGGTGTGGGATTTGCGTGGTATCCAGACATCAGACCTATGGTTTGGGGAAAATGAAGATAATTGCGTAATAAAATCTTCTCGCATGCAAGGACTTGCACATGATATTTCATCTCTAAAATTAACTTTGAATTTTTTTTAATATTTAGCTCCTTTTCATAAACAGATGTAAGTCTTGAGTGGTTTTCAAAATATCGTACTTACTTCTGAAGCCATGCAGGGTGTATGTATGTATGTATGTATGTATGTATGTATGTGTAAATAAGCAAGTGTCTGTATTTCATGTGCAATTTTTTCATAAACAAATTAGCATCTTTAGTAGTTATTTTAATCAATATTTCTAACCTGAAGCTTCGCACTTCGTATGTGCGGTCTCCTACCATGTAAATGATGCCTTGTGTAATAACAATTTTTTGAGGGGTGTGGGGTGTATGTTTGCTTAGTTAAACTGTTGCTGTTTTTTGATGGATAAAAGTATTAATTCTGAGTCGTTGAAGGTAACAAGGGCATTCCAGAGGCAATCCGTCAGCCCAATCATAGTAAAGAATCAAGTGTTGTCCGCTCGTTTTGTAGTATGGTTTCTGGTACCATCCAATCTACACAAAATTTAAATATTATGTGTTTTAATATGTTGCCTTTGTAAATAAAAGTACATTATTTGGGCAAGTATGTATTTCATCTCAGTGCACGCATGCGCACGCATGTGTGTGTGTGTGTGTGTGGTAGGATGGTTAAGCCTAACATGTAAATAAAACCTGTATGAGATAATATAATTTTTAATTTCTAGATGCAGTAACAGCATCCTAGGATGAAATTTCTACCGTAAGGTTTAAGGGAAGTATATTTTTTTTTGGTCTTACAGAATTTTAGCGTAATGGTGAAGCAGCATCATTGTAAAAGGGGAAGAGAGGGAGATGTTTTATTTGACCAATGAAAAGAAAGCTTAAGGTAAGTCTCCTTAAATGTTTGTGAAAAGAGTTTGTTCCTGGAACATCAGCAAAATGTGTCATTCTGTGGATGTTCAACTGATTGTTCGCAATGAAATGCTAAAAATTTATAAACGAATGTTGGTCATAATAAATGTGGAATAAATTGTTAATGTTTTAGTTTTGTAATGTGTTCTTACTTTTAATAAATGTATTAAACATACCCGATTTTTTTTATTTCCTTGCATTACTAGTATTACCATTTAGCTACCTGTCTACCCGAGTGTCAGATTGGCGCCACGAAGTCGGTGACTAACGGGCCTGTTGTAGCATGCGCGTCATGACTGCAGCTCGAGTGCTTCGTGATGACACTTTGATGAGCTGTTTGTGGCAGGCTCAGACATTCCTGAGCGCCTCATGGCGCCACAAAGTCGCGGACTAATGTACCAGTTGTGACATGCACGGTCAAGTCTATTGTTTGGGTCCCCTGGACACTGTGAGATGACATTCCTGAGTGATGAGTCACGATGCAGGCAGTGCCTCGCGCCCTAATCTCTAATCACCTAGGTCATTCGTAGTTTTACCCGAGTGTGGTTTCCCATGTTTGGCTGTCAGGTTACATTTCTACCACCACCACTCACAGACCTGCTACGACATGCACATGAGTCATGCTGGGTTTTTCCGAAGACAATGGTACTTCCATGTACTACATTCCTATTGGCGGATACAACAGAAATACTCTGTTCCTAATGTTTTTCCAAGAACAGGCAGGTCCGAGGCTATAAAAGGCCAGGATTAACTGTCGGAGCTTCATTGTGTTCTTGGAGTTTGAGTGAGCTAGTTCGTGTGTGAGTTTCGCTGCTACCACGATTCCTACCGCCACCGATACATCATCTTCTGCAGCTCCACTTCATCGTTTTCTGAGGTATGCTACATGTTTCGTTAATATTTTTATGTTTCTCAGCTTTTTCGTAGGTTATCTGATAGCTAGTTTTTTCTCTGTACACTTATGTATGGGTAACCAGGAATTGTTTAGCTTAAACTTTTAACAGTACTTTAAATATTCTAGCATTTTTGAGTTGTGCATTAGTGTAGTTTTGAGGTTATGTAATCAATCATTTTGAGTTAACATTGAATACTTTTTCAGCTTTAACTTTTATGAGTCGGTACTTTAAATATTCTACCATTTTTAGGATTGTACATGAAGGAATAGCTTTGAGGTTATGTTTGCAACTTTTTTTATTTAGTAACATTACTAGTAGTTTAGGTTAGTAAGCTTGAGTGCTAGAGCTTTAAGGTTATGTTTGTAACTTTTTTATTTAGTTACATTGCTATCAGTTTAGGTTAATAAGCTTGAGGGATAGAGTTTTGAGGTTATGTTTGCAACTTTTTCGTGTTAACATCTAGCTACATTGTATTCTTAATTCTTTTGTTATAGTTCTCCGTGCGTCGAGCTACCGTTGTGTGTTCCGTACGTTGAGACCAGTCTACCGAGTGTCGTGATGATGGCGTCTACCGTTCAGAAATGCCGTTTCTGCTCTGCTACATTCACGGCAGGCCACAACCGCTACCGGCACGAGCGTCAGTGTGCTGAGAACCAGCATCGTGACCACCAACAGTGCCACCTATGTGGAAAGATGGTCGCACGCAGCGATAAGATGCAGCAGCACCTTGCATCATGTGCTGGAGCTGTCGCTACGACATCAGGCATGCGGTGTAGCTTCTGCTACAAGGCCTTCGCCCGTGCTGATTTTGCAAGACGCCATGAGAAGTCGGCTTGCGGTCTTAACCCAAACCGCATATCACATACCTGCGACAACTGTGCTAAGGAGTTCGCCAGGGCTGATAAGTTAAAAGCCTACATCAAGGTATGCAAGGGGCCTGCTCCGCCTCCAACAAAGAAGCAGAGGATGGTAGCAGTTAAGCCTGCAGTTACGCCCAAGCCTTCGACCAGCCGAACAAAGGTGGTGACCGGGACTGGTTTGGCCAATACCCACGGCTTCATCACCGCCGAAGTGGGTTTCAAGGGTAACTTGAAGACGTACGTGGCAGAAAATACGTCAAGTTCTGCCAAGGATATTTGTACGTACCTGGACTCCATCAAGAACAAAATAATCAACCAACTTGTGGAGGAGATTGAAGAGAACGGACCTCTCAAATTCAATATCGTGCTCGAGTGCGCCTACAAAAAACCCGTAGATGCCTGTGAAGACAAGAGGGCCTTCAAAACCATGAATGTCCCCCTCTACGCAGTTCATGAGGTGGAGGAGGCAGTTACCGAGTCCATCTCTAAGATCTGCAAGGAGGAGGAAGACTACATGGGTAAGGGGTCCGGATGGACTTTGTCGGCCGTTAAGCGACTACAGTTGAGAATCAACAAGCTCGATCCACTCCGTGCCAGCTCCTACATCGAATTACCTACTTCCATCAAAGACAAATACGCAGTGATAAATCCGAAAAACCTCGAAGACCACATGTGCTTTAAGTGGTCGATTCTTGTGAAGTACGTGGAAGGTGAGCATCCTGAACGTGTCAACCAGCGCTACCATGACTTGGAGGGGAAGTTCAACTTCAACAACACTGACTTCCCTACTCCAATCAAGCAAATACCACTGTTTGAGAAACAGAACCCCGGAGTCTCCATCAACATCTACAGTATCGACGAGAATCTGAATGTTGTTCCTGCACGAGTCGCTCCTGAAGAAAAAGAACATCATTTCGATCTTCTGCTCTTGGTCAATGACGATTCATCCCATTTCACCTACATCACTAATTTTTCTGCTCTGGTTCGGTCCCAAATCACTACACATCATGATGCTATTCATGTTTGTAAAAGATGCTTCAAGCATTACGATGATCGGGGTAGGGTTAGCGGGCTCACTGGTCTTCAGTGTTTGGAAAAACACCGTGAGCTCTGCAAACAGCATGCTGCTGTTAGGATGGAGATGCCATCGCCCGATCAAAACGGCCAGCCACCTGTTCTGAAGTTCAAAAACTTCCATCACAGTGATAAGATGCCCATCGTGGTATATTGCGACTTTGAAGCTATTCTAGAGAAAATCCATACATGTCACCCGAATACTGATGAGTCATACACGCTGCAGTACCAAAAGCATAAAGCATACAGCTACTGTATTTACGTGAAAGCTGATAATACCATCATTCCTGCACACCTCACTTCAGCACTTCCATCAGAGCCTGAATTGTATCGCGGTTGTGACGCAGAGGATAAGTTCATATCCCGCATTGTGGAGATTGGACATGACGTACAGAAAATATTTTCTACGTCTGTTCCTATGACTCCGCTCACACATGCACAAAACACTGCTTTTCTGCAAGCAAGGTGTTGTTGCTACTGTGGAGGAAAGTTCGGAGGAACTGTAAAGAAAGTTCGTGACCACAATCACTTCACCGGCGAATTTATTGGGCCTGCATGTAATGACTGCAACCTTCTCAGGCGCAGACCGAAAAAGTTGATTGTGTTCTTCCACAACCTGGCATACGATCAGAACTTCATTATCAGGAAGTTGGGGTATGATAGTAAAGACATCTTCATCATTCCGAATTCAGAGGAGAAGCTGATAACTTTTTCCAAGAAGTTACATGATAAGTTCAGCATTCAGTTTGTCGATACGTTCCGTTTTATGAGTCGGGGTCTTGCTTCGCTCGCTGAGTTCTTGCCTGCAGACAAGTTTATAAGTACTACTGAGTTTTTCGCGCCTGATGAGTTGGAGTTGGTTACCCGCAAGGGTGTCTTCCCGTATGATTTTGTGGATTCTTTTGCTCGACTAGATGATACTAGTCTTCCATCCATCGATGATTTCTACAATAGTCTGACTGATTCCATGATTTCAGAGATGGAGTACGCTCATGCAGTGAAAGTCTGGGACAAGTTTCAGTGTGCTACTTTGGGGGAGTACGCTGACTTGTATCTAAAGACAGATGTCCTGATTTTGGCGGATGTATTCGAGAATTTCCGTTCCATATGTTTGGAGACATACAGCCTAGATCCGTCTCACTATGTTTCTTGTCCAGGGTTCGCTTTCGATGCGATGCTTCGAACCACAGGCGTACAGCTAGAGCTTCTTACCGATTATGATATGTACATGTTTGTGGAGGCTGGTATTAGGGGGGGAGTAGCGCAAAGCATTAAACGTCATTGCGTAGCCAATAACTCCTACATACCTGAGACATATGATGCATCCAAGCCATCCACATTCCTGGAGTACATTGATGCAAATAATTTGTACGGGTGGGCGATGTCTCTGCCGCTTCCAATTCGGCATTTCCAATGGGCAGACACATCAATTGATGTCGTGTCTGTCCCAGATGATTCTCCTACAGGCTACATTATTGAGTGTGATGTGGAGTACCCTCCCGAGCTCCATGAAAGTCATAAAGACCTGCCATTTCTCCCCATAAATCAGTGTCCGCCCGGCTCAAATCAATCAAAGTTGATGACAACACTTGAAAATAAAGAGCACTACATTGTCCACTACAAAAACCTCCAGCAAGCGGTATCTCATGGGCTGAGAGTGACTAAGATACATCGAGTCCTGCAGTTTGAGCAGTCGGCATGGTTGGAGCCCTATATTCGGCTGAATACCAACAAGCGGAAAGCAGCAGCCAACGAGTTCGAGAAGGAGTTCTTTAAGCTCGCTGTGAACTCGACATTTGGTAAACTGATGGAAAATAAAAGGCGGAGGCTCAAAATGGAGTTGGTGTGCTCTGAGAAGAGGTTCAAGAAGTTGGTGTGTCGTCCGTCCTTCAAGGACCGTACAATGTACGAACCGAATTTGTCTCTAGTCCACCTTAATCACGAGACCATCATTTTCGACAAGCCGATCTATGCCGGACTGGCCGTACTAGATCTTTCAAAGACTCTCATGTACGACTTCCACTACAATACCATGAAACCCCGTTACCATGACAATATTCACCTGATGTATATGGATACAGACAGTTTTGTGTATGAGATCCAGACAACAGACTTTTACTCAGACCTCAAAGCCGACCCTACACTGATGGCTAAATTCGACACCAGCTGCTACCCTTCCGACCACCCATGCTTCTCCCCCATCAACAAGAAAGTTGTCGGTAAATTCAAAGATGAATGTGGGGGAGAAGTGATGGAGGAGTTTGTAAGCCTACGGGCCAAACTCTACGCCTACAGGTGTGGTGGTAAGAGCGAGAAAAAGGCCAAGGGCATCCAGCGATGTGTGGTCAAAAACCACATAACATTCGATGACTACCTGGAAGCCCTGCAAGACCACCGCACAATGAGGGCAGGCGTTAGAGCAATTCGCTCCCATCAGCACATACTCTATACTGAGTACAGCAATAAGCTGGCCATAACGTGGGAGGACGACAAACGGCTGATCTGCGAAGATGGTATCCACACAGTACCCCACGGATATGTTGGAGGCGGCGAATAATTTTTTTTCTGTAAATAGTTTTTGATTTAAATAGTTTGGCAGTTTGGTAGTTGTTTCCATTTGTTGTATAGTTTTTCTGTTTTTGCTGTACAGTTTATGTTTTTTATTTATAGTTTCCATTTTTGTTGTAAAGTTTCAGTTTTTTTATGTGTAGTTTTTGTTTTTGCTCCATTTTTGTTGTGTAAAATATGTTCTTAATTTAATAAATACAATTTTACCTACATATTGTTTATTATTTTTAATATAGAACCTATATCCCACGAGGTACTGATACTTATAAATGTCTTACAGAATGGTGAAATGTAATTATACACAAACATTAAAATATCTGCTTCCATGCAGCTTTTAAAACACGAGTACGCAAACATGAACTTGTTTATAAAAGTGAAATTGAATGCAGACATTACAAATATCTGCTTCCGTGCAGCTTTAAAACACGAGTACGCAAACATGAACTTGTTTATAAAAGTGAAATTGAACGCAGACATTAAAAATATCTGCTTCCATGCAGCTTTTAAACACATGTACGCAAACATGAACTTGTTTATAAAAGTGAAATTGAACGCAGACATTAAAAATATCTGCTTCCATGCAGCTTTAAAACACGTGTACGCAAACATGAGAAGAGATTATTACTTGTGAGTTAGGACTCTGAAAATTTTTTGGCCAGCTAAGATGGAGTAATAAATGTTTTTTTAAATTATCATTACTTTAACTAACGCATCCACAACGATAGTATTGATAACATATATTTTAGTTAAAACCTATAAGTGATAAGACTTTAAGAAAAAACTGTCGGTTACAACAACAAAATGACTGTGGATTTTGTGGATTTTTTGGATTCTGTGGATTTTGGTCTATAAGGTTCATAACAATGTTGGTAGAGAATTGTAACTCGACCTTACATACACTAACATACTTTATAAACCTACAGCCGATGACGACATCCATCAGATGAAATCAAGATGGCAGTCTCCACTAAATAAGATGGTCCCTCCAGCAGACAACGATGGTATATATTTTTTTTCCTGATTTTCTAAGTTAATAATTATGATTTTCCAAGATGGTGGATGTAACGAAAAATTGTAACATGAATGAGTGGGGTGTTCGATGACGATGCCATTGTAACAGAGGGGTGGGGGTGCTAGATGATGTACTTGTAATTTAGAGGAGTGGGGTGTTCGATACGTAGGTTTTTAATTAAAATTTTATTAAATAATATTTTTTTAATTTTATTTTAAAATTTTGATTATTTAATTTTTTAAAATTTAAATTTGTTTTCATTAAAATCGGATAATAAATAAAGATTTTCAAGATGGCGGACGAAACTCAAAATAGAGGAATGTTGTAGAAAACAAAATGGCCACCGGACTTGATGTAATCCAAGATGGTCGCCGGAAGTGACGTAATCCAAGATGGTCGCAGGAAGGGACGCAATCTAAGATGGCCGCCGGAAGTGACGCAATCTAAGATGGCCGCCGGAAGTGAAGTAATCCAAGATGGCTGCCGGAAGTGACGTCATCCAAGATGGCCGCTGGAAGTGACGTCATCCAAGATGGTCGCCTCGAATCCCCCTCCCCCCTCCCCTGTCCCCATATGAACCAAATACACCTACTAATATCAATAGCCAATTGCATTCATCCCCAGAACTTAATTAAATACTAAAACTTAATTACTTCATAGGGTAAAATATCTGTAGCAGATATCTAATATTAACGTCATGCATTCCGTTAAATTATACACTATATTTTTTAATTTAAAGGCAATTGTAATGGCCTAAAAACGCATTACCACATGCGCCAAATATATGAAAATATATATGATAAAACGTAATAATTTAAAAGCTAAAAAGGGCATACAACTTAAGTACCGATAAATTAAAAGTAGACTGAATAAACTATGCATAGCAAATAAACGAAGGTATTGCAGAAAAACTTCCGTTTGATGACCATTGACAGTAGTTACAGATATTGTATAATACTGAAAACTATAATTGTACTTTTCTACATAATTGCCAAATGCATTGAGGCACCTTTCATAACTCTCAAAAAACTCTTAAATATCTTAAATATCTGGGAGAGAAACCACTCTTACAGCATCGGCGAAGCAGAGCGACGCGACACAAGCATGGAGAAGTGGTAAACACTCGGTGCCAGACATGGGCACATCGCATCTGACGGCAGTTTCCACGACAAGCTTTCGTTTCCAACCGCTGTAGCGCACGAGTGAACTGCAGCACAATCTTCTAGTTCTACTCCTCAATACCTACTGCACACCTGCTCACCTGTTCACGGCACAGCGATCATGCTGCTGAATACGCGCATTTTCTCTCACGCGCGCAGACGTACAAGTTCTTTCACGAACTACCCTCATATATGAGGGAAGCCTAAGATGTACATCAAGTTCGGTCCCTGCCCGAACACGCCCAAATATTCACCTTCGGCCAACCTCGGGATTATTTTTATATATATATATATATATATATATATATATATATATGTGTGTGTGTGTGTTTATTTTAATGTAGCTATAATAACCTAACTAACCGTCCATAGTGTTTTAAAGAAGCTAACCTAACCGACCACTTTTAATATTTGAGTTCATTTTTCCTGCGCAAAAATAAAACAAATCCCGAGTTGGCCGAAGGTGAATATTCGGGCGTGTTCGGGCAGGGACAGAACTTGATGGACATCTTAAGCTTTTCCATGTTTGATACCGTATACTCGTAGAGAGTAGCTAGCTATTTGTAAGCTTGACACGACACAAATTTTCAATATGATCTTGAAAGGTTTATTGCACCATCTACTCCAAGACAATTGGGTTTGGTAATATCAATTTTTGTCATTTCGTTGTATTCAGTTATTAAAACACCCCCTTTTTTAATGCTTTATTGTTTGTATGTGGGTCAAAAATCGAGATTAAGTTTATCATTTCTGTTTACTTTCATTAGTGGCTCATTAATATTAATATATTTGATTTATTAAAGTATGCTATTGTAATAAACACGCCTCTACAAAATCTCTGATAGTTTAGGAAGCAGACACAGAATCTCGGAGTCAATTAAAAACTATTTACTGTTGACATTAATTTACTAATATGCGATGTTGCCAGAACGTTTTGGGCACACGGGCGCTGCAACCGCCGTGAGGGGGATACTGACGACAGAGCTACGCCAGGTACATAATTCATTTACGTACGATCTCATGTGCTACCTATGGCCGTGTCTCGGTTTCCTGGACCCCAGTCATTTCTGTACGACAAGCACACTTCTGCGCAACAAGGACTGTGACCAATGCGCGGTGATCACTTCTGCAGAACAAGAATTGTGACGACGAAACTGAAGTGCGGTTGTGACCTGGTCATGCCGGGAACGCGGCGGGGATGGGTCGTCACCACAGCGCCGAATACCATAACGCCGAATGCCAAATTGACCGCAACGCCGGCAGCTAGAAAACTGCCGTGTACCGCAACGCCGAAATACAGTATCGCCGAAAAATGTTGCTGCGGGGAGGGGGGGGGGGGGGCACAGGAGCAAAATGAAAAAACAACTGAATGAATTTGTGTGCTAACCTTACCTAACCTAACCTTTGTGGCAGTCCTGCAATGACATTTTTCGGCGTTGTGGTAATTCGGCGTTGTGGTACACAGCAGTTTTCTAGCTGTCGGCGTTTGTAGTCAATTTGGCATTCGGCGTTGTGGTGCGTCCCCGGCTGGGGATGAGGACCTGGACGGACTGGAAGAAGACTGTGTCCGGGCAAGGTCGCCGCTGGAGCGGAGGCAGCCGTCTGGAGGCGTCGCCCGACCATGAGAGCCGCCCACGTTGCGCAACGGGGCCCGCCGCCGGTGGACATATAAGGCGGCGGCCAGGTACTCACAGCCGCAGAGCCGGCAACTGACTCACTCGCAGGGCCCCGCGCGGGTCCCTATCCGCTCCTTCCGTCCCGTCCGGGCTCACCGAGGCGGGCCTAACACGCTAAAATTACTGACGTGAATACGTCTTTAAAACTGCATCCATAGTGGGAGGAAACTCAAAAAATCTAATAAAATCGGGGGATACCGTTTGGTGTTGCAGCTAAAAATCTATCATCTCCATCCGAAATTTAATTACACCACTGGATAGCTAAAGGATCAAAGAATTCGTTACGCTGAGTGAGGACTGTGACGCATCACGCGCTGTGGAAGGGGGAAGCGCCGCCAATGTTGAGGTCATTTTGCTGCGTTTCGAGATTTCCAATTGGTATAACTTTCGAGACGGAGAAGCTACGACGTTCGTTTGAGTTTCAATCGTCAGCTCTCGTCAAAATATATCGATTGTATATATAAAACATTAGTTGTAAAATAGTTACAGTGGATAAATATGATGTTAAAACCAAAACATGATTATATCATACATAAAATAGCGTATTTTATATTTTGTATAGAAAATATTACCTGTTACGTACACGTACTCACGTACAACACACGACCGCGTCCATGACACAGCCACACCCAATATTTTTTTTCTTTTTCAGTTTCTCGTCATCACTATCAGTTAAAGGCTATTTCTGTCAAATATAACACTATAAATCTCTTCAATTTGCTGTTCGGTCACAAATATTTTCAACAGATATTTACTAGGTGTGACACAATTCCTTCAAAAAGTTGCGCAAGTGATAATAATTACAAACACTTGCCCGACGTGTTACAGGTTGATAAATATTTGTAACATAACAATAAATTCATAGCTATAAATTAATAGTAATGATGACCAAATGGAAAAAAAAATGAACGTGACGTACAAGAACCCACCTTGACTACGCAAGGGACGCAATGTCGCAAGAAAGGAAGAAAATCACGGTTGTTTATAAAACCAAGGTCTAACAGAGGGGAAAAGGGGGGAGGAGGCAAATCCGCGAGGGCCGGGCACCAGGGGGGGGGGGGGGGAAACCGTCCAGTTACAATTCATACGAAGCCTTACAAGTCAGGCGATACAGGCAGATTCCATTTACAGCAATGGCCACGTTAATCTTTACGAGTTTTTAATTTTTTGACGTGACAACGTCTAATAAATCGATGAACGCCGGCTGCACGCACGAAAAAGGATGACTCATTGTCCCGTTATGCTGTCCCGTTACGCTTATTGTACGCTTGCGCCACATCTGTCTCTCTTCCACTCGATTGGAACAACCATCGATTTGACTTTTACGAGGCACATTAAACTTGAAACACTCCCATTCGTTTCCTACTTTTCCTATCATCGTCCTATCCTTAACAGAATAACACAGATTGGAAGAAGTTAAATAGCAAACATGTATAAAAGTTATAGTTAAAATAATCTGTTCGTTAAAGTAATAAACATATTTGAATTAATGAGTGCAAATAAAAGTAAATTTATCAAATAAATTCTAGATTTCATTTCACTCCTTCTTTGTATCCATACAAAATAGTGATAATTAAAAAAAAAGAATCAATTTTATTCATAAAAGTATGCAATCATTCCATCAATGTTTTGTTATGACGTTGTCACGTTAAACTATTGACCGTAAACCGACTTTACAGACAACCAATTTTTTTGTACGAATTAATTTCGTGAATGGAACGGAAGTCGCATGGAACGTAAATGTGTAACAACGCTGATACCATCTGTGGCTTATGGCACGAACCAAAGTTCACAAAGAAAAAGGGAAACTTTGTAGTTTCCACTGTTTAATGAAATTTAACAAGATGGGCAGCATTTTAATAAAATCCCTCTGTCGAAAATCCGATCCAAAACCGGAGTTCAGTATTTTTTCAAGTCTTATTCGCTTTTATCGGAGCCGTTTCATTATATAGTTTGAAATTTCAGACCGCAAATGGAATGATTCGATAGTCAACGTAACTGCTGCGGCAACGAATTCTAGCGGCGGGTGCGGAAACTTCATTTTTGTATGATTAACGTCCAGAAATGCAGTTGAAAATACAATTTGCGTATATTTTGCACGATCGGAATCATTTAAAAAAAAAAGCTACATTAAATTTTGTGTCCCGAGTTTCTTGTTATAAGTGTTTTTCAACACGAGACCAAAGACTTTTATCGTTACCGAGGTTAGACGTTACACATCTCTGTTGAGTATGAAAAACTCGCTCACGTGTTTTCTTTTTTACTGTGGAGTTTGTACATTAAATAATACGGAGAGGGCGCCACAAAATGTTTTGTCCCCAAGGCCCTTGACTTCTCTCGACGGCCCTGCAGTAAAAAGCACAAGTCGCGAGATGCCACCAACCCTACAACTCAAAATTGTAAAAGGTTAACGAATTTCTTCCCCAGGCTTCTTTTTGGTGCTTCGTGTTTATCATGAAAAACATATGAAATGTTAAATAATTGGATTAGAAAGCGTTGTTTTGGTTTAACGAGTGAAAAACGTCGTGTTTAAAAAATAAAATCAACATCGTGGCTTGTTCTCCTATGTTTATGTATTGTATTCATCTTTGCTGTACTTTCTTGTAGCAAGTTGTTGTTGGACAGCTTAAAGCTTCGGCCACACAGAGCGCTATGCTCGCGATGTTCGCTACGCGAGCACGCGGCGGAGATAACATAACCTAACTGTGTGCACATCGCTTCCCGTCCCGATACAGAGTCATTAACACCAACACTTGGTTTCCTGTGACGTACAAATACTTTTAAGATGCACGTAAACTGTCGCCTAATTTATACATGGTTTTGAAACTTTACAAAATGTAACGTTGTGAAACACCGCACTGAAGGAAAAAAAAAATTCTTTAAAAAAATCCCAACATGGCTTTCAGATATGTATTTTGTACAAACAATCACGTGCAAAACACACCAAAAAAAATTGGTTGTCTGTAAAGTCGGTTTTCCGGACGACAGTTTAACGTGACGTCATAAAAGAACATTGATGAAATGATTGCATACTTTTATGAATAAAATTGAACCATTTTAATTGAATTATCACTATTTTGTATGGATACAAAGAAAGAGTGAAATGAAATCTACAATTTAATTGATAAATTTACTTTTATTTCCACTCATTAATTCAAATATGTTTATTACTTTAACGAAGAGATTATTTTAACTATAACTTTTATACATGTTTGCTATTTAACTTCTTACAATCTGTGTTATTCTGTTAAGGATAGGACGATGATAGGAAAAGTAGGAAACGAATGGGAGTGTTTCAAGTTTAATGTGCCTCGAAAAAGTCAAATCGATGGTTGTTCCAATCGAGTGGAAGAGAGATAGATGCGGCGCAAGCGTACAATGAGCGTAACGGGACAAGACGTAACGGGACACTTTTTATTGCGTGCAGCCGGCGTTCATCGATTTATTAGACGTTGTCACGTCAAAAAAATCCGAGCTTAGATGCACGAGTGGGTAAAACGCAAACAACGGGAACTTTTATGAATGAGTTTCCAGAACAATGCAACTGCTTCGTCACAGGAAGCTCACTGCATCGCCGGCTGCATCTCGGGTGTCACTGGCCAGTGGCCACACCAAGCTGTGTTCGCCATGTTGGCGATCCTGGCGACATCGCCGGGAGTTTGCTTCTCGGCTGTTTCTCTAAGCGTCGCCGACTTCGCGCACGCGCAAGTAACAAAACCAGCATCTGTTTTCGCGCGGAATTGGGTTGTACTTCTGCGTTTGCTTTTATTGAAGTTTTATATCCCTCAGCACTGAGCATGTCGACGTGAGACCCCACCTTGTTCGTTGAAGTACGAAAATATCCCTGTTCATGGAATAAATCGATGGAAGAACACACGCAGAAGGCAGGATATGCAAGACAATGCCTGGGATTTGATTTCGAGGTAATGCATCCAAACTGAGCTGTATTTATTCTGAAATAGGTAATACATAAATTTGGTTTCGTCGTCACACGAAACTTCGTCCAATGATCAAATTCTTAAAACCTTTTTTTTTTTTATACATATCAACATCATGAACCCATTTCTTTTTAGATCACATAATGCGAGAGCCAGCAGACAATCGTCATCGTTGGAATCATCACTCGAATGAATCCCACGGCATGCGTCTGTCCGACATCGCGAACTAAGACTGATCCATCAGCGGGTCGTATCAGAGCGAACCACGGGTGTCTAGCGGCAGCAGTGCAACTGATGCTCCAAATCTGCCAAGTTTTACCGAGGTTAGCTACCCGAGATGAGATGAAGCTGACACACTTAAGACACTGCATTATCATCACATATTGTATTGTGCAGCGTAACATCGCGAACACAGCCCAGCTTTGTGTGGCCTCGCCAGCATACACGCATTTATGTTTGTCAATATCAAACTACATATTAACCTTTTAAGCGTAAAAATTTATCATTTCTCAAAAAAATACAGTGTGGAAAATTTGTAAATACAAACAAAAGACTGATGAGAAAGTACGGCAGCATGTTGTGTTAGCGAGGAAAGCATTAGAAAATTCTTAACACCGCTATTTTCTCACTGAATTCACCTTGACATGAAATAAAGCCTTTGGTTAAAGGACACGTCCTTACCGTACGAAAACAGCCTATCACGAGTGATTGCAAGCCTGCTATTGGGCGAGGAGCCTCGTCCTTGGCATAACGGACGTCTGGAGGTTTGCCAACCGGACCGCCCGGCTTCCGCCGGCGTCTCCACTGTTGCCAACTTCCGCTGCTTCGGAGGAGCACGAAGAAAAATGCCAACTACGATCATTATTTACGTAGCGTTAAAACACGAACTGGAGAGACCATCACGCTTCTACATTTCGGTGAAATTTTGGAAAAGTCAATCAACTGCAATCGTCCGGAATGTCTTTACGAAAACAAGCTGGAACTTTATCAATCATGACGTTAGAAGTGCTTTAAAAATTGCCAAAATATGTTATGTGCAATGTTTAATATAAATAGCAATACTGACAAATACGTACCTGTGTGTCTTGAATTAAGAAAAATCTCACTGCGACTGGTACATTATTACTGGTTCTGTCTTATATCACCGCCAGGCTCGAGACGGAGTTTGCGACGCGGTTTTAAAGTGAGTGGTGGTGAAAGAATGTTCTGGAACAGTGGTGCGCGGATAAGGGCCAACGAGAGAGAGAGAACGAGAGAGAGCGAGAGAGAACGAGAGAGAACGAGAGAGAGAGAGAGAGAGAGAGAGAGAGAGATTCTATCGGGTCAAGTCTTCAGTAGAGACAGACACAGGCCTGAGATTAGGTGTGAGGTATAACAATATAGACTTGTGTAAATACTAGTGATTTAAGAGTCACAGACTAAATGAAACAAGTGGGCTATCCTTCGAACCCTACACTCGGTAACAGTGCGAGTAGCTGTTCACGACCTATGCCAGGAGTCAGGGGACGCACCACAACGCCGAAATACAACGCCGAAATGCCAAATTGACCACAACGCCGAATTACACTAACGCCGAAAAATGTCATTGCAGGACTGCCACAAAGGTAAGGTTAGGTAAGGTTAGGTTAGACTAGTTAGGTTAGACTCGGTTAGGTTAGGTTAGGCTAGGCTA
The DNA here is from genome assembly GCF_032445375.1 of Bacillus rossius redtenbacheri. Lineage (NCBI taxonomy): Eukaryota > Metazoa > Arthropoda > Insecta > Phasmatodea > Bacillidae > Bacillus > Bacillus rossius. The sequence goes on along the minus strand of NC_086343.1, from coordinate 29,001,170 downwards.
GGCTAGGTTAGGTTAGGTTAGGCTAGGTTAGGTTAGGCTAGGATAGGATAGGTTAAGTTAGTTTATATTACGCTAGGTTAGGTTAGGTTAGGTAAGGTTAGGTTTGATTGTGGTATTTCGGCGTTAAGGTACATTTAAGAAACACACACAAATTCGTTCAGTTGTTATTTCGGCGTTGTGGTACACAGCAGTTTTCTAGCTGTCAGCGTTGTGGTCAATTTTGACATTCGGCGTTATGGTATTTCTGCATTGTGGTAACGACCCCCTATGCCACAGTACAAGCCGTCGGCAGTTTGCGATGGCGCAGTGTCCAGCCACACAGTGGCTCTGAGCTGACCGCGCGGGTCGTCCCAGCCGAAGCGAAAGGGCGTATCTGCAGCCGGAAGTGGACCAGTGAGTCATTCGTCGACACCCGGCGTCGCTCCTGCGTCCTACCGCTGCCGAGTCGCAGTCAGTCCGTCCCCGTCCTAAGTGTCTCGCGCTTAGTTCGTAGCATAGAGTAAATGGCGCCCGCTGTCGCCAAATTCTACGGCTTGTAAAAATAAAAGAAATATTGTATACCATCCATCATTAGTAGATTCTGGAGAAAAAATAAATAAATTTTATTACTGTTAATTTTGAATACCATAGAATAGTTTTATCGACAGTACCAACTGTCACAGTTGTAGTCATTCTGAAAGTAAAATTCATATTCTAAACACCAATTATTGTTATTACTGGAGAAACTATTTGTAACAGTCGGTGACTCCTAATAACAAGTCATTCCATTAAATTACGTGCTGTGCTCAAACGGAACCAAAAATTCTAGAATAAAATTATGTATAAATATAAATGTTGGTAAAAACGATTGAAACCAAGATGGCGTCTTTCAGTTAAGTTTCTTTGAAAGTAAAATTGGAATATTATCAGATCATGCTCTCGATGAAATACAAACAGAAAATTTATTTCCAAAATTCGATTCCAAAATTTGTTCTTTACAAAATATTAAAATACGTTACCTATATATTTTAATAAAATTTCAACACATTACCTATAAAGTCTACTGTACTATGACTATGACGTACATCTGGCAACAGCGCTCACCGAAACAATAACAGCGCTAATGGTAGAAATTGTAAAATGGAAAGAGTCAATGACCATTTAAATTCACACTGCAAATTTAGGATGAGTCACGCTATACAACTCACGGTATGTTGTCCCTTTACCACAGGATGGACTAAGGGCCCCGCCTACCTGGGCACACACACGGTGCGCAAAAGAAACCACGCGATTTGAAAACTGTTTGGCATATCCGAGTGGGGTATTTTTACGAAAAGCATTTTAGAATGCGCTGAGGGCGGATGGGTAGTTCTTTTTTTACCGTAATTCGTTTTTAAACTGTATTTTTAGGAGAAATTTACACCTTTGTCTTCATTTATCCGCCATCTAATGTTTTGGTTACCGCTCAAATCTCACAGCTGCCGTATTCACGATGGGAAGACTGCGCGCCGGTTCAGAACCTTGCGCTCAGGAGATTTCCCACTAGAAGCATCATCCCGCCTCAAGAACACAGATCCACGCCCACACTATGCGGGACCCTTAAGGGGCCCGCCTCGTCAGGGGCGTTATGTGTGTCAGTGAGGCGGGATGATAAGCGCGACGCTCGCTGGTATTGCCAGCGCGCTATAGCCTCTAAGCGCCAAGGCTCTGAACTGGCGCGTACCTAGTCTTTTCGTCGTCACAGGACAACTGTGGTATTTGAGCGATGACCGTAACATGATAATGGCCGAGAAATGTTTTCCGCCTAAAAAGTCCTCTGAAAACATGCGTTTTAGCCATTTTAACTCTTCTACAAATACAGCTTAAAAACTTAATCCGAAATCAAAAGTACTTTTCGACCCTCGGCGAACTCTTAAATGCTTTTTTCGTAAGCAGACCCCACTCGGATATCTTGAGTAGTTTTGGAATCGCGTTGTTTTTCCTGAAGCTCTGCACATCGTGTGTGTGCCCGGGTGGGCGGGGGGCATTAATGGTTGGACCGGAAGTAGAAGCATGGCGCTCCTTCCTGGTCCACTCAGCTCGCTCGGTCTGGCGAGTAGCGTGAAGATAAACTTATCACGTTATCACCCAGATGCTGGCCTACACAGAACCACTCCTGCCTAATTACGTTGCAGGCCTGACGCATCTCTCGTTTCGCTCACGGAACAAACACACTTCCAGATTTCTCGCGACCAGCGAGCACGAGGCGGAGATAACATAACCTAACTGTCCGCACATTACGTCCCGTCCCAACACCCGAGTCATTAGAACCAACACTTGGTTTCCTGTGACGTACAAATACTTTCAAATGCCCGTAAAATATCGCCTAATTTATACGTGGTTTTTAACTTTTACAAAATTTGACGTAAAACAATGCACCGAAAAAAAAATTCTCCAAAAAAAATTCTAAAATGGCTTCCAGATATGTATTTTGTACAAACAATCACGTGCAAAACGTGTGCGCGTGTGCTTGTGCGTGTGTGTGTGTGTGTGTGTGTGTTAGCGTCAAAATAATTCGGACATCATTTCACGAATCGTTTCTCTAAAAAAATGCAGACTTTGCAGAATTGAATGTTAATGTTGTTTATGGAATGCATCAGTTAAACAACTCGTCATTACTGTTCTAGTATTTTTATACTCGTTCGGCTGTACTTTGCGCCGATTTGTTTTGCTTGCTGGATTAGTTCCTCGGCGTTTCACTGATTCAAACAAACTGAACCCGAAACAGCAAACCAGTACTTGAAGGGGGTGTCCAAGAGGCCCGAAGAAAAAGGAACAGCGGTAAGATTTGCTGCAGGTCTGCTCGAGAAAAGGCGTAACTGCCGTCACGGGCGTCTAAATGGAACGAGGCGATCTCGTGTCGGGAGAAAGCTTTTTTTTTTATTATTCGGTCGTTCACGAGCGCCGATAGCATCGGACTGGCGGAGAAAACTGCCGGGAGCTACTTTATACACGGGACACTAAGGTTCGTACACCGCGCATAACGACCTCCGTGGAAGTTCGCGCTGCAAGGAAGGGTAACAAGCATTAACTGGGGGACCACGGAACTTGACTGACTTTTATAAGTACCCGTGAAGTCGTTAACGCAAATATAAACTTGCGCGAGCATTTGTGAAATAATAAACGAATCACCGGAGACCTGCAAAATTCGCGGTTTCGATGGCCTTCAGGATATACTGCACATTCTCCTGTACACTGGGCAAATAACGCAAGTTCATTGGTTGTTGACTTGTAAGTCGTCTCAGCTGGTTTGTCTGGTGATTCGATCCTTCTTTGCTTGAGGGTTTATAATTGGTTGAGATTCGCCAAGATGAAGAGTAAGCCAATAGCAAAATTATCTAAGAGGTATATGTGTTTGAATTCTAGCCTATCACCGAATGAATCCGCGAATTTTGCAGGTCTCTACGGAATCACTTTCATTTATTTTTTTTGTAAATGGAACAAATATTAATGCAAAATTACAGATATTTGTAAATTTGTACATTTTTTACATGAAAACAATTGTAACACTACAAAATAATGTTCGCAGTAAACCTGGTTTAGGTTTCTTACCCGGGAATGTATGTTTTGTGCTGTCCCAGAACCTCCAATAGTTAAAAGTTATTTGCAAACCGTTCCCGCATAGCTTGCCAGTACTAAACTGCGCACATAATAAGCAAGATACTACAAAATTAAGTCAAATTGTTGAACATCTAATCATAATTTCAATGGTTTAAAAAAAATCATGCTTGAAAGAAACATCAATTAAATATATATTATGTGCTAATTTTCATAAAAAAAAAATACAATATCTTTCTTGTAGTATTACAGAATATTTCTTGGCAGCTGGTTTCTAGGGGTCTTTTGTATAAGTACAGGGTTTTTTTTTTTTGCTGTGTGCACATGTTTACGTCTTGTCTGAGTCAGGGCCATTAACGGCGATTATAGGAGAACCCACAGGCTTACGGCAACGTCCGCCAGGTTTCCCAGGCGCGCCGAGCACTCGTCCGTCGCCGAAAAATCAAACTGGCGAATTAAAATAAATTACGTGAAACTTTACATAAACGCAGACACGAGCAGACACGTGGAGCTCGCCCAAAACCACGCAAACAAAACGGATGAAACTACTACAAAATTACTGACAATGTGCGAACAGATGTGGCCGACGCGACGGGGATAGCACAGAACATGAAAATGTCGCGAAGTACGGGAACTGTGATCCGTCATCAGGCACTAGACTACACTTAAAAAAAGTAACGGTAAATTGACATTACTACACGATTTCATCAATAAACCCGAAATCACTCATCACAAAACTGAGATAACTCATTTATACTTAAGTTTAAATCTTTCAGGGAAAAAATATATATAAACATGAAAATTAAGGTTTATTACAACTATGATCATACTGTCAGTGTTTGTTTGGAGTTATAATTACGCGTAACAATTACTAAAACTTTTATTCTGAAGCACTTACGACCAAATAAAAAAAGTTAAAAATTAGTTCTTTATTTTCGGTCAGAACGAGGGGTCGGCTTGGAAAGTGTACGGAAATGTGAGCATCGACTGCTTTCCTGCCGGCAGCGAATCTCACTGGCCACAAAAAGTAGTTCCAACACGGCTCAGTGCTTCTCGTGCCTGCCGACCAGTGACAGCAGGAGTAACTACCACCTCCAGGGTACAGCGAAACAAACTCAAATAAAGCCTTTGCCTGTTTCGAGGACGTGGAATGGTGTACCAGCAGGGGTTCGGAAAATAACACTTCAAATACATCCATTTAAATTCGGTCTCGGTAAGCTTTACATTGCGACAGACACTCTGGGCTGAAAATCATAACCCTTTTAGCAGGTTTCGTTGTTACATGACATGTATACAGGCAGAGTGTACACACAAATATGTAATTATAAACCCTCAAGCAAAGAAGGATCGAATCACAGACAAACCAGCTGAGACGACTTACAAGTCAACAACCAATGAACTTGCGTTATTTTCCCAGTGTACAGGAGAACGTGCAGTCTATCCTGAAGGCCATCGAAACCGCGAATTTTGCAGGTCTCTATACATGACTTACAACAAATTAATATACTACAGAATTATATGTCTTGAAAAAGGCCTACAGAAAAGTCCGTGTGTGGTGTGTGTGTGGTGCGTGTGTGTGGTGTGAATGGTGTGAATGGTGTGTGTGGTGTGTGTGGTGTGGTGTTTGTTTGTGTGTGTGTCTCATCTTCTAAGGAAGACTCAGTCCCCATTTTTTATGTTTCAAAACTGGTTAAGAAAATAATGAGACCGCGCTAACAAAGAGCGACGAAGCACGCGACGTCAGCTGTCGGGGAGTGTCTTGGCTCGAGGCCTCGGGGGGGGGGGGGGGGGGGGGGGAAAGGCAGAAGGGAAGTAAGGCGAGACCGCCGTGGGCTGCACGGCGACCTTGAGACGGCCGCCGGTCCTAGCATCAGCTGTCGGCCCATCCGCGCCGCCTTCGGGCAGCGGGCGGTGCGTGGGCGAGAGAACTGACGTGCGGGCACTCCGTCTCTCTATCAACCACCGAGTCACTTCCACAAATAAACTACAAACACCGTTTAAACCTTTGTTTTGTAGTGGTATTTCTATGATACCACTTTGAAAAATTTTACTATTCGCAATGTTTCAGCGGTATTGCCGAAATACCTCGCGTGAGTAAGCCTTGTGCTGCTATCTGGCGATCCTAACAACAAGCAACATTGGCTGCTTTAATTTCCTTCTGCCACGTCTGCTAAAAGTCACACAATAGATTCTAATTTATTTTTAATATATTTCTGTGTGCCTCAAAGGGTAAAGTGGCACAGACGGGAACAAGACTTCAATAGTTTCTAGCATACAAGCTATATCGTTCAACTGTCAACATTTGGCTTTGTTCGAGCATAACATGTAACTTAGTGGAACGTATGACGTTGACAACAGACTGCCATAAAAGGTTTTTCCTGTCACGTCACCGACTAATTGAATTAGATTTTTACAGTAACTACAACCGTAATAATGTCAACAGGCACCATGTTACTGTCTTTCAAATCTCTTAAAACCTCAATCACAGACGCCGTGTTGATAATTTTCCTTAATTTTCGTTTTCTCATCGTTACTTTTATTTTAGGGCTACTCGAAACATTCGTTGCGTTTGTTATTCTGCCACTAATATTTTCAACAGATAAATCTTCGTAATTATCACCAATTACGCGTCTTTTTAATATCATGGTATTGAACTAAGTGAATATCTGTTGCAAATATTTAAGGCAGAGCAACACATACAAAGGAGATATCGAGTTATTTTTAATAGCCTTAAAAAGAAAAGGATTGACGGGGGAAAAAACATGGCGTGAGAGACCTAGCCTTAATGTATGGTGTCTGCCTTAAGGAAGGCAAATTTTCAAAACTGAGATTTACAATTTTGTTGTGATATTAAAAGCCAATATGGCGTCTTTCAATTTCAATATTTCCCCCTTAAGAAAATGCTGGTCGCATTTGGCGGTGATAAATATTTTTAAACCGTTTTAAAAACACGTATAAACTGATTAAAAATACAAAATAATTTTGGGAATTTAATTATTGTGCCGGCAAGACTACGCGAGAAAATAATTGTCTGCACCAAACGTAAAATATCGGGTGCGATTCTCCGGGAACAATGTCCGACACGAAACTTTTACAATATCTCCGCCACCTTGAAGAAAGTTATAACCTCGGACAAGCCAGAACTGGTTTTCCGCACGTCGCCGGTTCATCCATGCTGCTCCAGGTCGGTCCGTGGTTTCCTCAAGTCAGTCCATGCAATTGCAGGGATGGAGTCTCCACAAACAACAGGCCATGACCGCTTCATTCAAGGACACGAACTACCCGGGCACACAACACGTGTGCGATCTGAAAACTGCTACCGCTATGTACCAGAGTGGTGTCTACTTACGAGAGGCGTTTTAGAATGCGCGCTAGGTCGGATTTATAAACCTTATTTTCGTATTTCGTTTTTCAGCTGTAAATAAAAAAAATAGTGAAACGTGTGTTTTTACAATAATAATGTATGAAATTTCCTGTAAACATTCTAGAAAGTGCTAATAACTAGACTTGCTATTCACCTTCATATTCATTTCCAAGCCATAAACTATCATGGTTGCCGCTTAACTCTCATATCCTTATGCGAGACGTAAAGACCGCGCGCAGTTCAGAGCAGAAACCGGGCGCTGGAAGCACCAGCGAGCCGACTAAGCGGGCATCCACCCAACAGCATGCTAAGATCATCAGTGCTGGCTGGAGGATCATCAGTGCTGGCTGGAGAAGAATCATCAGTGCTGGCTAGAGAAGAATCATCAGTGCTGGCTAGAGAAGAATCATCAGTGCTGGCTGGAGATCATCAGTGCTGGCTGGAGATCATCAGTGCTGGCTGGAGAAGAATCATCAGTGTTGGCTGGAGATCATCAGTGCTGGCTGGAGATCATCAGTGCTGGCTGGAGATCATCAGTGCTGGCTGGAGATCATCAGTGCTGGCTGGAGAAGAATCATCAGTGCTGGCTAGAGAATAATCATCAGTGCTGGCTAGAGAATAATCATCAGTGCTGGCTAGAGAAGAATCATCAGTGCTGGCTAGAGAAGAATCATCAGTGCTGGCTAGAGAAGAATCATCAGTGCTGGCTAGAGAAGAATCATCAGTGCTGGCTAGAGAAGAATCATCAGTGCTGGCTAGAGAAGAATCATCAGTGCTGGCTAGAGAAGAATCATCAGTGCTGGCTAGAGAAGAATCATCAGTGCTGGCTAGAGAAGAATCATCAGTGCTGGCTGGAGGATCATCAGTGCTGGCTGGAGGATCATCAGTGCTGGCTGGAGAAGAATCATCAGTGCTGGCTGGAGATCATCAGTGCTGGCTAGAGAAGAATCATCAGTGCTGGCTGGAGAAGAATCATCAGTGCTGGCTAGAGAATAATCATCAGTGCTGGCTAGAGAATAATCATCAGTGCTGGCTAGAGAATAATCATCAGTGCTGGCTAGAGAAGAATCATCAGTGCTGGCTAGAGAAGAATCATCAGTGCTGGCTAGAGAAGAATCATCAGTGCTGGCTAGAGAAGAATCATCAGTGCTGGCTAGAGAAGAATCATCAGTGCTGGCTAGAGAAGAATCATCAGTGCTGGCTAGAGAAGAATCATCAGTGCTGGCGAGAAATCATCAGTGCTGGCTGGAGAATCATCAGGCAGGTCCCGTGAAGACAAGCCGGACGCCTCGCCACGCCTAGACGCGCGTCGCAGCTGATCGATAGCCGGGCGTCTACCACGAGCGTCAGTTACATTCCCACAATCTCGCTCCACACAATCCCCACCCAGAGTCTTCCCTGTCCAACCAAATACATTCTTCAGTCTCGTCAGTCCATCCAGCAAGGCAACAGGTGTATTACAAAATACATCATTATCAAAACATGCATAATATATTATTCTGCACAATGCACAGTTTGATCACACTTTTGTAACGATATACTGTGTCCAGGCCAAAAAAAAACTATAGATATTTAAAGTATTATTTTGGACATACGTCATTGCTAGTTTGCACTCCAGAATTTGAGAAAACCTGAAGAACAGACAAATACACATAAAACTTCTTTTTTTCTGTTTTTTTTCTGACACACAGTGCAGTCTGGCAATGGTGCATGTCCAAAATAATGATTTAAATCTATGTTCCCCATTGCAAGAATCCAAGAACGTATACATATCTAATTGTGCTTCGAATTAATAAACAGTCGGTTGTATCACTTACGTTACCTTTAATTAACGTTAGTAAAAATGAGAATGATTTTTAAGTTCACACGAATTTAAGACTAAATTACATTAAGATACTACGTACGTATAGACACCAGAAAATTCGCGGATTATTTTCGTGAAATGCTAGAATTCAACTAATTATACCTTTGTGCTGCTTCTGCTGTTGATTCACTGATAATCTGAAAGACTCTTCGCCAATTAGAGATCCGTAATCAAAGTAGTATCTTGTCACAAGTTACCCAGTTGAGACGCATCATTAGATAGCGGCCAATGAAAAGTTGACGTTTGTCCGAGTATGCGGGGAATCGTGGAGTCTATCCCGGAGGTCATTAAATCCGCCAATAAGCTTTTTTTTAAATTATTTTTGTGTGCATCTCTAACAGGGTGGCCTGTGATGAAAAATTCCCTCGACTTCCAGGTTTGAAAAAAATATATATATTTCCCTTTCCACTGATATTTAGTCGCCAATATCTCTAAAAAAAATTCAAATCCAAAATCGCGACTATTAGGCACACCACACTTCAATTGCAACAGGCAATAATGAATTATTTTACCGTACTACTGTCGATAGCACTGAAGTCGATGTGCACGGCCAAAGTGCTGATACAGGTGCTTGTGGGCAAAAAGGAATGAGAGGGGACACTTTTTTTGCATCACTTAGATACAGATTGGAAAAGGGGGAAGAAAAGATGTGTACGCGAAACCAATACAAATCAAAATGAAGTTCTGCTATAACATTAATTTGTCATCAACCTCGTAATTAATATCGTAATAAAAAACTGTATCAAACATATTATTAAAAATAGTCGATAATATTCTTTATAACTACCTAGATAAATTCCCTTTATTTCCCTGACTTTACCCCTTCTTTGAAAATTCGCTGACTTTTCCCAGATTTACCCTGTAGCTAGCCACCCTGAAGTAATGTACGTACGTACATTCTTTGTATGAGTTGTTTATGGCAAATTGTAATACCTATAACATGTTAATTTCTATTGACATTGAAGAAACACGGTGGTTTTTTTATTTTATTGTGAAGCGTGATAAATAAAATATTACATGAATAGATACAGTAGCAATAAACAATTCAAGACATAACATTTTAAACGATACTTTTCCTAATTTTTAACCCCCCCCCCCCCCCCCCGGGGACAATTTACCAGGAAGGTGTTTCGAGACGACCCAAAAAACCTTCCTCCTGTCATCCGCCCTGTCCAAAATCTCGGATCCTGTGTCCGCTACGTGGGTGGGTGGGTCACAGCCAACCCAGAGGCCGGAGCTCCCCGGGACTTGTTTAGGGACGTGGGGCCGACGGGCGAGCGCAGAGCCGTCGCCAGGCGCGCCGCACAGGAAGCCCGCAATGAACAGCCGCCCTGTTGTGCCGCGGGGCCAGGCCCGCTGCACCGCGCGCGTGGGACAACGCCAGTCCACGCCCTATTTATACAGCGTCCCGTCCACGCCGTGGTCTGCACGCGGGGAGGGGTGACGAGATGGGCTTCAAGCCCCGGCGGGATGAATGACAAGGGGGAAACTGAGGGCGAACCCCCCACCTAACCGCTCATAGTAAAGAAAAACTGGTGGAATCCAGTCCATTTCTGTACTCTGAAGCCGGTTCCAACTATTTTTTATCGTATAAAATGTTATATTTTGAATTGTAATATTTATCACTCTTTACAATACGATAAAACCATAGTTTCGGTAAAGGGTTTTCAAGAGAGGTCATAAAGGCGTTTCAAAAGGGCTTTCTTTTGATGGCCTGCTATTTTTCGAAATTTTGAATTTCTCCCCCCCCCCCCCCCCCCCCCCCGCGCAATTTAACTGGGAGGTGTTTGAGAAGACCCAAATCCTTCCTCCTGTCATCCGCCCTGCCCAAAATTCGGGGAACTTGAGTCAGCAACGTGCGTGAGTAGGCTACCCGCATTACTGCACGGACACTGCGTGAAGACGCTTTCTGTCCAGCGTATGGTCTGCGCCACGCTAGCGGGGCACCCAAAACACTGGCTGCACTGTGGAAACAGTTTCAAAACACTGTGCCTTATGGGCGTGACTGTTTCAACGACAGAAATTCGAGATCACACTTATTAATAATTACTATCCTTTAGGTGTTGCAATATGGCGATGGTGAAGCAGCAAGTGACGAACTACGTCAAACACAGCAACCGAATAACCGCATAGCATAAACGTGAAGTCGCGTGTCTAAATTTTCAACTGTGTAGTACCTTATTACAAATATATGTGAACGTAGTGACTTCTTCCATAGATATCGAGAAAAGCTTTAACACAGACACACGCTCACTCACCAACAGACTGTTTGCTTTGGAGATTAAAAAAAAATTGTCTCGCAAATACAGTTAGCATTACCACTTTATTAAATTTTACACTTCTCTATTTTCGACTGACCCTCTGTGCAATTAACAATTTAAAAGCTGACTGTTCTTCGCAGCTCTTTCCGGCTGAACAGTCAACCACAACCTGAAGTCCGTGGTTAATACGTCAACCTTCAGTTAAAAAGCAGCAGATTAATCAACATATTGCAATAGAAACGTTATGCGTGTTTTCCAAACAGTTTCCAATGATAACTATGGCGTGATTTAACTTAACTAATGTATCACAAAGGAAAAGAGGCTACGAAAACGTCAAGGTGCTAACCCCCCAAATGGTTATGACGGATAGATTATCAAACTACGACTTCTTTATCACACATTAAATTGGTTGGAGTTTCTCCAAGCAATTAATTCAAAACACAACAACTGAATGTTTAAAAACATTTTCGATTAATAGTACATAAAATGGATGTGGTGCTTCTATTTATGACGCAGCCTTAATGTTCCGCTGCACGGTGTAACCCAGCTTGAAAACAATTTTTGGAAGTCCTAGCAGCAATTAATCCTGTTTAAGACTAAACGATTTTGCGAGCTTGAATATTTCCTTTGCCACACGAGGAATTACAATTCTTACTTCAGACGTGATTAACCGTACCTGCCAAATTACTGCCCATTGCATATTGCTTTTGCTGGTTCGTTTCCTTATTTACCAAAATAAAAACTAAATAAATTTGAAAATATACCAAAAATAGAATTCGTTGTTAATTTATTCTGTGCGTGCCAAATGCCCACTGGCACACAACCACTTCATTTTCGTGTCAGCAGCTACAATCAAGTTAACATAACAGTAGCAATTTGTATGGTCTGATACCTCACATGTTAATTTGAGATTTGCTCGTGAAAAACGGAGTCTACTACATAATGTTCCAAACTGTGTAATTACCAAACCTCTGCTCATATTAGGGATTCCGTGAGATAGTTCATGGAATTATAATACTAATTTTTTAAGGCCCAGTTTCAGTGTATCTTGTCTATCCTTTGCACAAGTTTGGATACACAGACTGGTGGCAGTGCACTCAGGGGCGTATCCCAACCTGCTTTGTTGGTAAGAGGAGTCTATTAAGTTACAAGGTGAAAAGTGAATCGGTACTTCGTACATTTATTTAACGTTGTAAAATAACATTCCTTACTTTCATTTCCACAAAATATTTCTTAAATAGACTTAATGCTATTTTGTCTCCCCCCCCCCCCCCCCCCCCCCCCAAACATGAATCCGCCATTGAGTGCAAGGAATCACAATATACGAAATATTTTATTTATTTAACTTATTGTTAGAGACCTGCAAAATTCGCGGTTTCGATGGCCTTCGGGATAGACTGCACATACCCCTGTACACTCGGGCAAATAACGCAAGTTCATTGGCTGCCGACTTGTAAGTCGTCTCAGCTGATTTGTCTGTGATTCGATCCTTCTTTGGTTGACGGTTTATAACTGGTTGAGATTCGTCCAGATGAACAGTAAGCCAATAGCAAAATTATCTAAGAGGTACCTATATGTGTTTGAATTTTAGCCTATCACTGAATGAATCCGCGAAATTTGCAGGTCTCTACTTATTGTCATCTTACTGTTGTGTAACTAGATCCCCTGCATACAGTTTAACTAAACTAGCTTGCCACGGCCACAGAAGCGAGCTTGTGTCTGTCGCGCTACGGTCTTCTCTCACAATGATTATACAACGAACACAGAACAAGGCGAATGCTTCAAACGTAACAGAGCCTCCGTTAGCGAGCGACAGATGGACCACACAGTGAGCGTCTAAAGACCCGTCTACAATAGCAATATGCCAAATTGTGTCCGACGGACACTGATCGCTGATTGGTTGAACCACTTGACCATTTGAAGTCATGGATGATGCGGACAGTGGTCCGAGCATAGAAGAACACTCGTGATATTTGCTGTTTCCGGTTCCCATTCCAAAAAATTTGCTTTTGCACAGAAACATTTCGTGTTTTTTTTTCTTTGCTTCTGAGAAACATAAGTACATATTATCGCGAAAAACAGAAGGCCGTACACAGGAATTAATTTTTGGCAATGTGATTAGAATTCAATTGCATTTACATTTACAGTTGCTTTGATGAATAACTAAATAATGTCGAACTCTCGTACCTTTTCAAAATTCATTTTGCAATGCATGAAGGAAAAAAAAAAACTTTCGAAAAACGCTTTATTTCGCCGCTCTGGTGACTACTCGAGAAATCGGGAGATTCGGACATCGCAATTTAGACAGGGCAGTTTTTTTCCGGTGCGGCAATGTGACGGTCACTAACATTAGGATAAGGATGCGATGCGCACTGCACCACAGGTTCGGAACGCTCCTGTGTCCGTTATTTCTCTATGCACGAGGCGGAAGGGGCCAGGAGACGAAGTGCTTCCTCTTTTAACAACGCCTTTGTCTCGCGAGCGAGCTCGCCGCTGGCACTCGCGACGACACACAGTGGGTGCTCGACACTCCAACAGAGGACTTATTTACATAGGTCCGGGCGATGACGTCATCAGACGTAACGGAAAAGTTTAACGCTCAAAATGGTAACGAAAAGTACAACGCGAAATTTACGAATCTATCATTATTTTAGCTATCAAATTTTCTTCTCCGAAAATAAAAAATAAATAAAAAACAGATGGCAGTAGCAACGCTTGGTGGCACTTTACGTTACTCAACTCGCTCATTCTCATAAATTTTTTTTTCCCATTATTCGACAGTAAGGTCACATGAGACGATGTTGGGGTAAAGAACTATACCAGCATCTGCCTGGCGTGTTTCCAGAAAACCACAGGAAAACCAAAATCAATATTACCGGACCAAGACTGAAACCTAAAGCCTACGCAATATGACTCCAGTCACATGAATCAGTGTTATACTTCTTGTACATGCAATTTGCCACTTAAATTATTTCTTCTAGAAAGAAAATACTATGAATTCATTTGGAGTCAATTATCTTGAGAATATAGGGTGATAAAAAATTTTAATATTTTTGGACCAATTAGAAATGTACACTAAGAGTTTGACCTAGGAACGAGAAATTTGGTCATGTCCAAGACACAAAAATTTATAGGTAAGTCAATATCTCATCAATTCATAAAATTTTTACAAAAAAATGTTACCCTGTAATGATGTTTTGAAGTTTCCAAAACTACGACCAGCAAGAATTGCCATAAGAATATTAATTTTGACTTAATGCTTAATGGTACATTTTATTTAAGGTATTCAATAGGCAATGTACATCAATGAAGGTATGTTACCCATAGATACAATACTGATAAGATCATCAGAGGTCCTAGCAGGGTTGACTGATTTAAATCAGAATGGTTTAAACCAAGCGGGTTTTATAAAAAGTGTTTTTTTTTAAATAATGTATTTTAAATATCTATTTTTTTTTTAATGTAAGGTCTAATTCCACTCTATTAACAACAAAAGTTTTCTCATTAATGTTTCATATGATTTACAGGAACAAAAAATTATATACTAATCAAGATCATTTCATTTAAATTATCAGAATAAGTTGTAAATCATACCCAGCTATACACTCCTCTAAAATAAAAATATTAAATAGTTAATTCATATTCTCATCCTGTGGGAAACACCCATTCTATGAAGAATCCTCCAACTGTGGGGAAATACCTTTCTGTGGTTAAATTCCAATCAGATGTGCAGATTTGCTTAACTTTTCTGGTTCAACATGAGTGTCAAAAACCAGGATGTTGTATGACTCATTTGAACATTCTCAGAACCAAAACTAATAATAATAATTTAAAAAAAACTCATTTTAACATAATAAACTGGTTCAAACAAAAAAGTTTGGTTGTTGTTTAAAAAAACATTTTTTTTTTTTTAACTTTTTTTTTTCAACCCTGGGTTCTAAGCACATTACAACCAGTTAAGGGATAATTTTAGCAATTTTTTTTTTTTGGTTTCTTAAAGTTATGCAGGGAAAAGTGTAAAATAAAATCATATAGAAATTCTAAATAAACTTGCATGTAGCATATGTACTTTATACAGGGCTTGGCAAGAGTTTTGATTTAAATAGGATAAGTTTTAAATGACTTTATGTAAGTACACCAAATCTTATTTATAAAAAATTGCCAGTTACTGGTAATAAAGTTGACTCTAATTAACATAACGTGATTTAGTTCTAATAAGTCAGCAACATTTTTTTTAATGTAAGCATTAATTGTAGTTAATTACCTAGAAAAAATTTAATCTGGAATATTACTTATTAACCTGCAATTGGGCTTTCACCCGGTGGCAAGAACTCCCACTCACTCCCCTCTCCCCCCCCCCCCTCCATCAGCTTTCTCCTCAGCTCCCTCCCATCCCTGACCTCCACCATTTCCTCCCCCAGCCCATTCCACTCCCTCCCCGTCCTCACCAGGAAGGTGTTCCGCCCTCTCTCTGTCCGCCTCCACACCCTCTGGAGCTTACATCTGTGGTCTCTTCGTCCTCTGTACTCCCCTCTATGTACTTTGCTTCCCAATTGCCCCCATCCCCCTTCCCCCTTCAGCACCTTGAACATCCTGACCAACCTTTCCACTCTTCTTCTCCTCTGTAACGTTTCCCACCCCAACTCCTTAATCATTTCCGTTGGGCTATGCAGTTTCCCATCCTGCCCCTCCCTCCTACTCCACATTCCCATCACCCACCTAGCCGCTCTGCGCTGCACCCCTTCCAGCTCCTTCACCTCAGTCACCAGGTAGGGGTCCCAGACCGCCGCCGCATACTCCAACATTGGCCTGACCAATGTGGAGTATGCCTTCTCCTTTGTCCTCCTCCCAGCTCCCTGCAGGGTCCTACCAAGCAACCCCAGCGCCTGCCTTCCCCTCCTGACCACCCCCTCTATGTGCTCCGCCCATCCTAGGTCATTTTTCAGTGTCACCCCCAGGTACTTATATCCTGCTGCCTCTCTTATCTCCTGCCCCTTCCAGTAATATACATTTCGTGTGACTTTCCTCCTCTTTGTAAATCTGACAACTTTTGTCTTACCAACATTCAAGGACATTCCATTTTTCTCCATCCATTGCTCCAACCTTATCAAGTCCTCTGCTAAACATCCCCCTTCCCCCACAACCTCATACACTACACAGTCATCTGCAAATAGCCTCCATCTGGCTTTCATGCCCTCCCCCAGATCGTTTATCATAATTGTGAACAACAGAGGCCCCAGCACACTCCCCTGTGGCACCCCCGACGTCACTTCCCCCTCCTCGGAGCTTTCCTCACCCACTCTCACTCTTTGTGTATTGTGTTACTTGTAGTAATTTCTTTTCATATAGATATAACTTTACTAAAGTTGTGATAAGTATACTAGGTAATTACAGAAAGTTATCCTACAAATACATGGTGAACCAATTTTTAATGAACTCTTAATAAAATTTTCTTACTGCTTTTTTTTATGTCATTTGTATAACATAATATGAAATGGGGCAACTATTCACAGGAATGTGGGGATTATTATTTTGGAAAACTAAAACCTTTTCAGAGATTCTGAGGTAATTTCTACATAATATTTTTAAGTGCACTGTCTCCCACCATTTTTATTTAATGTGTGATATAGACAGAAGTGAGGCATCATAAAACAAAATGCAAATTGAATAAAGAATGCTGTTTGAAGTTTCATGACTTCCAGCACTAATACTGTTTACTTCAGGACTTCTTACTGACACGTCCAGTTATGATACTTTTTCATGACTTTCACATGTATAAATCCTGTAGTATCCTTGATTGAAAATATAAAATACCAAAGTTTTCCAAATATCAGACTACTTCTTACCGAACAACTTCAAAAAAGTTCTTAATGTAAAATTTTTTAATGCATGTTACCGCAATTTTGGAAGTACTAAGCAAATAATCCTGTAGAAAATTAAATGATTTTGTAGGCTTGAAGCATTACATTTGAATATTTTCTTTGCCACACAAGGAATCACAACTCTCTATCTTTAGAAGTGGAATCGCCCAGTGATTCATGATTACCTGCCAAATATTTTTTAATAATTTAGATGAGTTTTTTGTTAGTTATGTTATCTATATGACATTCTTATGATAATGTTGTCTACAAAACTCTAAAAAAGTCAATAATTAGTTAAATATATTATAAACTGCCTTTAAAGTCGCTGCAGTGTTTCGATGTATCTGACTTGACAAAAATGGGAGTGATGTTTTTGAAGTGCAGTTCCTATATTTATTAAAATGTATGTTTGTTAAATTATGAAGTTCATAGAGTTGCTATAGATCAAAGCTAGATTTAAAAATTTACTTGTCAAACATCTCGAGATATGTAGCTATGACAGGTTATTGTGTGGAAGAGGACGATGAGGCTAAATCTAATCACTCACTCACAAAAAACACACACTGTTTTTTCATTTTGTCATTACTATTAATGGATTTTCCGGTAAATTCATTGTGAGAGCTCTCTAGTATTTGTTGTAGGATAAACTCTTTGTCAGTAGATATTTGGGGCCAATATTATTTATACTATTTATCAATGACCTTCCACAAACAGTAAGATTAATTAAAGGTGAAACAACTATGTTTGCTGATGATACAAGTGTAATAATATCAGGAACTGAAAAAACAGATTTTATAAACATAACAAATACAGTGATAAGTGAACTCAATAAATGGTTCCAAAAAAATAAACTTGTCCTCAACATTTCTAAATCCACTATAATGAAATTTTCACGGTCAAAACATTTAATTCTGGAAGACGAAATTAAGCCTATTGGAAACAGAAAATTGGAAATTAAAAATGAAATAAAATTTCTTGGTTTAGTAATTGATAAAAATCTATCCTGGAATGTGCACATAAACACTATTTCTAAAAAATTAAGCACTATGTGTTATGCTATGCAAACCATTAAAAATATTTGTTCGACTCAAGCTGTCCGAGCTCTATATTTCTCAAACGTTCAATCTATCCTTGAGTATGGTATTATTTTTTGGGGAAACTCAAGTAAAGCAATTAAATTATTTCGCCTTCAAAAAAAAATACTAAGAATAATAAAAGGTAAAAATAAAAAGTACCATTGCAAACCTCTCTTCAAGGAGCTAAACTTTCTTACACTCCCCTCCTTGTACATATATCATACCATATTGTTTGTAACTCAACATATAAATTTTAAACAAAATAGTGATATACATGAATATAATACCAGGGGTCAAAATAAGTTACAGATAGTAGGGCATAGAACAAATATATTTGCACAAGGCCCGTACTATTGTGGCATAAAATTAATTAACAAACTTCCAAGACAGATGATAAATACTAGAAATGATAAGAAATTTAAAAAGGAATTAAAAGAGTATTTAACTAAAAAAGCGTTCTACTCTGTTAAAGAGTTTTTAGATGGGTGATTCATATTTTTTGCAAAGTGATTATATTAAATGCTCTGCAAATATAGTTATTGTATCTGTTTTGTATATTAAATGCTCTGTAAACATTGACTATTTATGATTTGTATCTGTCTTGTCTTGTATCTATCTACATATGTATATAAGTCCCAATTTTGTTTTTATTTTTTAATATATGTTATATAATTTAATGTATCAATACTGTATATTAATTGCTACTGTATATGATTTGCTGGTAGCACCATGACAAAATATCCGCTGTACTGAATTTGAGTTCTGTATGTGAGTGTCCTATGTGTTTTGTATTGACAACTCCCCTTCAGGCTGCCTGGAGAAATGGAGGCTTATAAATAATAATAAAAAAAAAATAAAAAAAATGTTATTTAGAAGCTAAAAAAGGTCATGCAAGTAATCATAATTATGAAAACTTACGTGAGTTTCTACATCTAATAAAGAATAATAAATATTGAGAAAATATAAGACAAAATATTAAATGCTAGAGAGCTATCATAATAACTTTATGAGAAAGGCTCTTAAATAATAGTAATGACAATAAAATGATAAATAACATGGCATGTGAAATCATGTTCTGAAGAACTTGTAAAAACACTGGAAAATTATTTAAACTCAATGAAAATAAAATTTCTTTTACAAAATGGGACACTTAATATAATGAAACAGGAAACATTTTATGCTTTTAAGAACATTATTAGGTAATGTTTTTGAGATGGTGTAATTACCTACCAGTATTTTATAGTTTTATTAATGTTTATAATTCAAGTGATATTGATATTATATACCAAGCAGATGTGAGGTAATTCTTTAGTGTGGCTTCTTAGTAATAATGTAAATGATAACTAAAGAAAAAGGTCAGCTACTTTAATAACATATATTTAATGCAATATTACTTAATGTTATTTAAAACCAAATTCATAAATAAACTAACATAGCCAACATTCACTTAATTTTCACAATTTCACAAAAGTCACTCTTGAAAATATTCGTTTTGGGGGGACTTAGGTACATGGCTTTTGTTTTAGCTAAGGATTTAATATTGAGAAGAATAATTTTGTAATATTTTTCTAGGTTTATCTTAATAACAAGGTTTTCATTATTTTTTGTAAAGTCTTTATGTTAGGAAGAATTTTGTTTGTTAATTTTAGTTTCCTTCTTGAACCATACAAATTTTTACACTATCATATTGTATACATCACATTATCAATTTGTTACAACTTGCAAGCATTATATAGAACTAGCTAATAACCCACATCTTCGCTCACACAATTTCAGGGCACTGCTGATATTTTACGATTGTAAAAAATAAGGTATGTATGTAATTTATTCCAATCACTTTACTTTAAGAAATGAATATAGGTGTAATTAATATTCTGGTGTATAAAATATTTAATTAATAAGAAAATCACTTAAAAATGACATTTACTAAATACAGTTATGAATAAGCTTTTGTTTTAAATTTCTGTATAGATTAAGTTATCTGATTTTATATCATGCCTTTGCTCGCGACTTCGTCTGTGTGGATTTCAGGATTGGAACCTGAGGGGAGAGAATAAAGAGGGAAAATTAATTATAACAAAAGATAGACTGATCTTATCTGTACTGCAGTTTGACATTGTAGAGATGTGTAATTTATATTGTTTTTTCACTTTTAATTTGATGCATTATATTTCTGCAGAAACCATTAAGTATATGATTTATTAATGAACAACCAACATAGAGCTGAACATTAAAGTAGCATGAAATGCCCAAACGAATCACTGCCACTTTCAAGGTTTCACCCTGGGACTTATTGTCATAGCAAATGCTAACTTTAGCAGGGATTGCAACTTCTTAAAATTTTATTGGCAAATTATTAGGAATTATTGGGATGAAGGGAATCAGCACGCTCTCTCCTTTAGTTACCCCAGTAAGAAAATAATTTTCCTCAGCTTTATGACGTGCAACCTGGTGCCATTGCCCAATCTCAAAGTATCAAGGTTACGCATCAGCAAAACCGGGACTCCAACCTTCGGTTCCAGTTATTGGGAAGACGTGACGGGCGCACCAAACGATACGTGATGGACGCACCAAACGATAGTGTTTCAAATTCAAGGCAATGCCATCTGTTTAAGTTGTCCTCTGCTGCAAAGAGCACTATTACATGTCTAAGCTATAAGCATAAAACTAGTAAGTAATGGAATGGTTTAAAGTAACGTAGATGTACGACAGAATGTCTACAAGTAACTGGAAAAACAGATTTCAAGACTCTTTCAGGACCTGTCAATAACTTTTACATCTCCATTTTATGGTCATTTTTATATATAATACACCAAATTAAACATTATAATAAATATAAGTACTATTCACAAGAGCGCACAGATTTTACGTTAGAAAGCTAATAACTTTTCACAGATAACTTCCACATGATTTAAATGGACAGTCTGTAACTATTTATATTTAATGTGTGACTAACAAACTAAAATGAGGCATAAAAAAAGTGAAAATTAGCAAAGGATTGATAGAATTAAAGTTTTGTTACTTCCAACAGCATCAATGTTTATTTTATTTTTGTGACCAGTAGACGACCTGTATGAGCAAAAATTTTGAAATAAAATATTAAAAAGTGTAATATAGAGTAAAAATGCTCATACTACTACTAGGATGAAAAAGTGAATGTGTGTGTATGTGTGAGTGTATATATATATATATATATATATATATATACACTCACACATACACACACATTCACTTTTTCATCCTAGTAGTAGTATGAGCATTTTTACTCTATATTACATAGTGTGTGTGTGTGTGTGTATGTATATATATATATATATATATATATATATATATATATATATATATTAATATATATATATATATATTAATATATATATATATATATATATATATATATATATTAATATATATATATATATATATATATATATACATACACACACACACACACACATATATATATATACATATATACATCTGCTGAACAATAGGGTTATTTTTATAGTATTTTTCTTGGGTATTACATTACCTCATGAGATATCAAAATGTTCAAAGTCATTCCATAGTTGCCAAATCAATTCGAAAGGAATAAATTTTATAATTATATAATTTTCTAGAGTAAATACTTATCTGACTTTGAAACTCAAAAAATGGTATTTTTGAGTACTACTTGTCAAGACAATTGCAGTTAAGTATTTTTAATGTTGCTAACTTAATCTACACATAAATGTACAACTTTTCTAGAAAACGTGCCCTCTAAAAAATTAAATATAAATTTTAAAAAAATTATATTTTTGAGTACCTCATATTCAAATTGATAATTCTGTTAAATGTCTGTATATATTTCAGTTAGTTTACCTATAGTGCTATAGCGAAATTAATATATACTAAAGTAATATTGATAGTAAATGAATAATACTCAATGCCAGGAAAAGGAAGTTTATTTTTAAGTTTTAAAATTTTAGTGATATGTTGTAATGTTTTGTGTTACCTAATTTTGTTAGCTGTATCAAGTAGAGAACTATGTTGTTTTTCATTAGTGATTGGTGAAATATTAATTTTCTTGGTAGAGTTAATAATAAAATTTATTAGATAATAAAAAAAGTCTCACTTTCCTAAATTAGATTGTTACACTCTAATAACAACAAAGCGAAAAGTTTGGTATGGATAGAACAGCTAAATATTTTTTTACAAATTTTTAATAGTTTACATTACTATATGGTAGTGAAATTTACAGTCACCAACACGGTGGTATTGAAGTAATTACAACCTGTACGTTATTATGGTACAAGTAGGAAAATAGGTGGGTCTTTGAGATTTTTTAACTCTCCAGAGCAATTATTAATGCTACTTTCCAGCTTTTTGAACATGAACGATTCAAGTTTGAAGAAATAACATAAGGGTACAGAAAGAAATATATATTTGATATTCTGTTCTTTACAAATATAGGTAGAGCTGAAGTATACTTTACAATACCCAAGAGTTAAAATCATACTAAAAAATGTGGTATCACAAAATAAACTAAACTGAATAGGAGTGTCGTACAGAGTATGATATATGAATAATATATACCACGGGTAATAAGACTATCTACAGTATCTAGAATAGGTAGGGCTGTAGTTTCTAATACAAACACAGAAATTTACTTTCATAAAGAAACGTATTATGTGCAAAACAAGTGTGTTAGTATTCCATGCCCAAAACCCCCATATTACCGCACTTGTCCATAGCAACGCAAGGGTCGTAATGACGTCAGCACCATGTTTACATCGTTAGTATTATGGTATCGCGATGTATACAAGTTCCGTTTTCTAAGTATTTTTACCGAATATTGGAATACTAGGTTCACAAAATCTCTTTACTGGTATGCAAGAATTCTTCGTCAATGATCTCTTGGAAAATAACAACTACCTAAGTTAGTTTATACCTACTATAGACGCATCAAAAGACAAACATCTTCATTTATAAACTGAATTTAAGATGCCAAAATAAATTAATAACCTTCTACTCGATGACCGACTAAACGCAATGATCTTTGCAGGTTAAACTTCATTTAAACAAAATCAATAACCCTGAATCGTAACGACATAATAGATAAATTAATACTACAACCATCCTTATAATATAAATACTATCACTAATATATTCCATAAACAAAACTATAATAAAGAAAACAAAGTCTAGTCTTTATGGAGGACAAAAAAGCTTACCGTCTGTGCGTTTAATATCCACACTTGTTCCGGCAGTAATTGTACTCAAGCCCTCGTTCATCGCTTCTAAGTTGTATCCAACCTTCAGGAAACACACAAATTATACGATATTACAATGACAATCATTCAACCGGCAATTAACACACCATTGCTCAGTATCACAAATTCCCCAAATACAGCAATGACAGTTAGCAGGCCACAACCGTTCAAAATCTACTTTCACTACGCAAGTCATACAAAACAAAAATACCACTTTATTATTGAAAAATAATTTAAAACTAAAAGCCAATATACTGTTGAAAAAAATATGTATTTTTTATTCCAAATATACCTTATCCAACAAAACAATGAAGTTAAATAAAAATGTAAGTCATTTAATTAACTCCTCTTATTTTGATGGTATCCATAGACAAAGTACATAGCAAAAGACTATTTTCGATTATTTGCAGAGATAAAAAATTTACTAATATAAATATATTTGTGTCGTCCTGTCAAAAATAAAAAATAAATAAAAACAATTTTTAAATAGGTAAATAGAATAAGGATGTACAATCAAGTACTTTCACGGAAAAAACTATACAAATAAAACAATTTTATATGTGTATAATAAACAACTATTAACATTCCACATATTCAATTTACAATCCCCAAATATTATTTTTACAATATGGTTGCACAATTTTACCAAATATTTTTTTCTTCAAGGAAATCAAATTTATACATAAATCATAAAAACAATAAATGTTGCCATGAGTTAGTGAGTATTATTAAAGTAATCCTATTTCCCACCCCTATTAATTTTTAAATGCTCCAAAATCAGCTCAATATCTTCATAATATTTAATGAACTAGATGTAGACCAGATGTAATGTCTATTCAACTATTCATTCCATTTAATCTTCCGTGGATACAACTGAACTACACTAAAAGAGTACGGATATTAACACTCAGGTCCAAACAACAGTGAAAACGCTAATGCAATAGTGATAGGGAATTCAATATTAGTGTTAGTTGTACAGCACTATGCTTCCACAGCCATTAAGTAGGGGAGATTTTTTTGTGTTAGTTTCTTCGTACAATACCTCATTAATAATATTTAAAAAAGCAAGTTGAGTACAACATTATGTACTCTTTTTTGATTATAACATGTGACGTCGTCCGACCGACGACCATCCCTAAGCCCGACCTGCACCCGCCAGTATACTCTCCCGCTAACGGAACGCACCCCTGGCCGTGGCCCACCCGAGTCGAGCGAGCCACCGAGCCGAACGGCCAAACCAGACATTATTATTATAAAGCACACTAAATCCGAGTGGACTAGAGACGAACCACACCCATTCCCCCTCAAACAATTAATTACGAATTTTGCGACCTTAAAGTCTCTTCCAGACGCAGTCATTTA
The DNA here is from genome assembly GCF_032445375.1 of Bacillus rossius redtenbacheri. Taxonomy (NCBI): domain Eukaryota; kingdom Metazoa; phylum Arthropoda; class Insecta; order Phasmatodea; family Bacillidae; genus Bacillus; species Bacillus rossius. The sequence goes on along the minus strand of NC_086343.1, from coordinate 28,976,557 downwards.
GTTTTTAACGTAATGAGGTCAAGCTTGGCGCGGCAGGGGCCGACGCGCCACCGGACGCCATGCCAGTTCCGCAGTTCTACTCGACTCGCGGACCGGGACGGACCTACGTCCCACGGAGAGACCACAACCATTGTCTTCATCGCAAGTAACGTCCGGTAAATATAGTCATTTAGCATAAACCAAACCTTTTTCTATTCACCTCTCCGTGCGTGCCCGGTCCGTTTTTTACGGTTCAGGACCTAATCCGACCGCGTAAACGTAAAGACGTCCCGCACCACACCTGGTGCGCAGGGTCGCTCTTCAGCATACGGCACGGGCCGTCTCCCGCAAACCACAGAACTTTTCTTAAGGCCACGCGCCTTCGCGCTGACCACAAACCTGCAAGGAAAACTTCGCCAAGTTTAGTGGCGGTGCGTGTACCACCCCAGTGGGCACGGCACCAGCGTAGAAACAATCGCTTACGGGACTGGCCGACTCCAGTCACCCACAAACTCTGTGTGCCACGTCATTTGTGCGCGCCTAATTTTCATTAAGTGTACTTTGTTAACGTAACTTTGCGCCACGTCATTTGTGCGCGCCTAATTTTCATTAAGTGTACTTGTTAACGTAACTTTGCGCCACGTCATTTGTGCGCGCCTAATTTTCATTAAGTGTACTTTGTTAACGTAACTTTGCGCCACGTCATCCGTGCGCGCCTAATTTTCATTAAGTGTACTTTGTCAACGTAACTTTGCGCCACGTCATCTGTGCGCGCCTAACATTCATTAAGTGTACTTTGTCAACGTAACTTTGCGCCACGTCATCTGTGCGCGCCTAATTTTCATTAAGTGTACTTTGTTAATGTAACTTTGCGCCACGTCATCTGTGCGCGCCTCTCTTGCATCAAGTGTACTTGGCCTGCATACTGTTACCCGAGAAACCAGTGCCACGAAACATTGAACATGTACCGGCCTGCACCCCGCAACGGACAAGTAGCCCTCAGGGGCATGTCTGTACTCAGTAATTGTATGGTGTGACGTCAATCCCTTGAATAAAGGCACGTCGCTACTACGGCAATCCCACGCATTCTTCTTTAACGTAAATTCCCAGGCAAGACCGCCGACGGTTCTAGCGGACCACGCTGGGGCAACGAACCACGAACCCTCATTGGTTAGACACCGAGCTAGCCTGGCGCCCTCCCGGAACATAAAACGTTAATCAGACCAGCCACCCCGCTAGAACTCGCGCCCGGACTCGAACACGAGACCGCGGACGACGGCACATGCTGACGTCGAACCGACCATGGCCTTTAAGCCCTTGCTCCGCACCGCCAGTACCGTATCCCGTTTTCGGAGCGCGCCCCTTGCCCAGCCGGATTGAGTCAGGCGAGCGCCTCGGGCGTGACCCCAATAGACATAATGAAAGTTAAAGGTACGGAACCCCGGAGACTCGAACCCATAATTCAATTAAAAGAAAATCAATTAGTACGAAATTACTAATTAGCCGACATGTAATAAGTGCGTCGTAGACACTCCGGGCGAGTACACCACGCATGGAGCAGACAACTAACCTCATTAACAGTCACTGCGGCCACTGGCCTTAATTAAAATGCCCGTGACTATGATCAAGTCAGAATAGAAGAAATCCCTCTAAAACAATTCGCAGTGGGACAACATGTTAGTAAATTTACAGTCGCCAACTTGATGTCACAATTTAAATAATTAAATACATTAAAACCATTGTTAAGCCTTAAGCACCCAATTACCAGGTGCTACATTTTAATTGGGCACCTGGAACATGTTTTAACTGGTAATAGAGTAAATTCAATTAATATAAGTTTTTTGACGCCGACTCACAAAGAAGAGAAAGTTTCTCTTCCTTGCGAGGCGGCCATGTTCGGCAGTCTCCAACCACTCCGCGCCGGGAACAGACGTGTGTCCGTGGGCAGCATCCAAGTTTTCTTTCTTTGATTATTTTATTCTGTACTAAATCTTTAAATTTAAAACCTCTTATTAATTCATCGCTGCCCACGTCGACTCGGCGCGTATTTTACAGAACCGGGCCTATCCCGACTGTCTTCATCCTGATACCGCGCTGCGGATCGTATCACTCACTTAAATGTTTCACCGAACTTAGGAGCCCGATCATCGACCCCCCCCCCCACCCTAACGCAACCGTTAACTTTCGGCGCTGGCCGTCTCCAGCGAGCATCGACCCACGTCCCGCGAGACTGCCGCGGTAACCATTGTCACGTAGTGTTGTGTTTAGTGTTGGTGAGAATTTTTGTAATCGTAATCTTTTAATGTATGAAAACACTAGTTACTAATTGTTTTCGGAAAAAAAAGTCCTAATGTTGATTACATCTGTTATTAGTGTCAACTGAGAATTTATTTGCATTTTCGTAGCTGTTAGGTGCACAAATATAAATATATCTTGTATTAATGTACTTTTTAATATTAAAATTTCATTAGTTTTATTATTGAACGAGTCTGTGCACGCACTGCGCTCTGAGCGTACTTTGATGTGGGACAATAACCAAACGACTCGTAACAATTTCGCTTTGCGCCTCTCCTTCAACGCCTTCCCCTGCGCTTCCTCCCCTACATTATTTCCCTTCTTTATCCCTTATTCGTCGTTCCTGCTCCCTCCCCTTTCACAAGCTCCGCCCAAGTGACCGTCATCTGCGATCGGGTTCTGCGCACATTGGCCGTTGTGTTGTTCCAGGCGAATTCTGAACTGATACTAAAGTACCTGATACTTTTCAAGTGTACTCGTTTTCCGTTCCTGATACAGGCGCGTATCAGTGCCAAAGTATAGGGTTGATACTTTTCGACCCACCTCTAACATATATATGTCTATATATATTTTTTTGAAAAATAGTGACAGCCAGTGTATATCGTCCCGACAACACACACACAACAAAAGGGTCTATTTATAAATCAACGAGTACTATTAATGGTACTGGCGCCAGCAGTAAGCAGCAGTAGAGAGAGTGGCTACCACAGCAGTGAGAACACACCGAAGAAGTTTAGCAGCAGTACAGTATAATGAACACAATTACAAAGTAAACAGTGTTCTAGCTGGAATTAGTTTAAGGTTAAATGCAAGAATAAATTTCAAAATCCTGACAAATCTGAAGCCTCTATGGCAATACATACATTATGAACGCAGGGATGCCAGAGTGTACCAAGTGGTAGAAAGCTAATATCTTTATTTACCCAAATGTTTGGTAACTGATAGCATTCCAACACCCACCATATGAATAGAGACACAGTTGAAAAGCCCGAGGGCGCGAAATTATTTTATGTTGAGGCCTGGTGCATCCATGATGCCTGTACAAAGCAATACATGTAGATGGGTGACAAAGACAAGCAAAGGTACGAAATATTAGGTTAAGCAGTGATTATAATAAAACCCACTAAAGGGTTAGCCACTGAGTCGAGAAAGAAAAAATTAACTAAGGACTTACTATTGCTGAGGTGATCCATTGGAACAGAGGTGAAGTGCTCTGTGGTGCGATACCTTACTAACTCCAAAGAATGTTGAGCGAGGATTGTCTATGCCTGATGGGGGTAACCTATGCCAGGGGTGTTTTAGGTGCGCAAATGTATCACGAACGATAGTTTGGGTCAGATCATGGGTGAAAGATATTATACATCGTCAACATCTCCATTAATAAGGAGGGTAATTAAATTAATTGGTCAATTGTGATCATAATTACCAAAAATAATCAATAAATAAAAAACAACTTTCATGCTAACTATTGTGCTGGCGATAGACGATCGATTGATCATAGTGGCCATTCGATGACTTGCACTTAATCGCAGAGGTGGTATAAGGGTCGAATGTTTGTGGCACACAAACTGGAAGTATGTGGGTGGAGCATAATTATGGCCTATACGACCAGAAGGAGCACACCAGGTGATATCAAGGTAATGAGTTAATGGTGAAAAATAAACGAAATTAATATGTGAGGGAAATAGAAGTGAACTGAGAAAACTCACAAGCTTGATGTGCAAATTCATTGCCTTCTCTACCTTTTCAGACCACTATGGAATGTCACCACTCAACTCGAACATGTGTCGTGTAAGATAATGTAAGAAGTGAGGCAGTGAACACTTCCTGCTTAAACTTGTATCATTATTTAGAGTTAGGTTATATTTATTCAAGTCCCGTGTATATAATTTTAGTTTTAATGTTTAATGCTTCATAGCATTATAGTTTTGTATAAATGTCTGCGCTGCCCTTTTGTGTTGTATCATGTTTCCGTGTAAAGTTGTTGGGGTTGGTGCGCTTGTGCGGCAGACGGTTCTTGACCCGCACCTTGAACGGACATATTGCACGGATGTACTTTTTAACTGATCTACCTCGACATCTTCTGCATGTGATATCTTACTAATGGTTACTCAACTAGCTCATCAATAACTATACTGTTTTTTTACAGTAATTCAGGCCCTAAGCCTTGAAGTTTCACCATTGTACTTAATATAAACTTTGAGATCAAGCCAGGCAGTAGCGAGGTTCAGAATCAGTAACTGTTTCCTCAATCAATCATGTGCTATGTTTACGAGTGAATTGTTATTCAGTGAGCAGCACCCCAGAGGCCCATGGCCAGTGTTGGGCCTGATATGCACAAGTCTACAGAACATACTTACAGCTTGTTAGGTGGAACCAGTTTTCCCCTGAGAAGCTTCATACTCTTCCGACTGGTAACTGGTGTACAGTTGTTATTAATATATTTTTATTATTATGGGCTAATGCTAAAACCCACTTTCCCCCTCATTATATACATAACTTCCATCTTTCAAGCACATGACAATATCCTATACATTTCCTACAGCTTCTTAATAGATCCATTTATGGCTGAAACATTCCCTTATCTCTGTATACCCTTCTAACACCTCTCACTACACCAGAACCATGCAAACGGGTAGATCTTTACCCTCTGCATCGACTAAATGTTCCTTCATTGTTTGCACATGCCATAAGTTCTGGTTGCAGAAACTTAATTTTATGGGTCATGTTACGGCTAGAATTATAATTTTAAATTGAAGTGTCTACCAGGTCAATTCAACTAGCATATCAAAACCCTCCTGAAAAATTTTCTGGGGTTCTTCTTCGAGTTTCTATAGATGGGTATATGATTGAAAAACTTAAGGAATATAAACTTAACCTGTATACCGACGAGTACATAGATAAGCAATAATCTGTTTATGTTTGAATTAGTGGTCGTTAATTCCAGCTAATAAAAACAGGTGGTAAACTAGCATGTTATTTAAGTTGAATTTATGTATTTATCGGTATCGTCTGCATTTTGAAATTGACTTATGTTTATAATCGTTGTTGCTTAATAATTTATTTGAATAAAATTTGTTATGCGCCCAAGAACTTGAAAAACCAGACACATGGCTACGATTGAACTTAAAAATTGCCACATTTCAGCTCGTAACCTAGAATTCATACAGCCTGCTGTCCTGGCAGCTGGCATTGCAGCATCGCATTTCAGTGTGCATGGTGGTAGCTGTGCGCGATGGGGACGGCGAGCAGGCAGGTTTTTTTCCGGTTGTTGGTCTGCTTCCAGCCAAGTGCGAAGCTGCTTGTGTCCACGATGATGACGAACGTGTATCAACAGGCACGCGCGGATGTGGTGAGCATGCATCGCGGTGCTGGCACAGCTATTGTGTGTCCGAACTTTGACGGTGGTGTCTAAGATGATGTCCACCCACGGTCGTTTCCGGTGTTGGTAGTCCTATAGTTGTGACTTCATTTTGGAGGCTTTTTGCTTTTGTGTTTCTTACATGGCCACTTTATGGAAATGTCATGATTGACATTTGTGCTGTGCGGTGTCAACAGTTTCTCTGACAGATGTCACGCATCTCACTCTATACCAGGAACATCGGGCATTGGGTTGAACTGTGTTCCAGTGTCGAGTGGAACTGTCGGTACCTTCTCTTGATTGTGTGTGGGCGTGTCTTGATGAGGTGTGGTGCGACTCATTGTGGCTTCGTAGGAGGTGGTGTCGCGACACTCACCATCGGAATACATGTCACGCCATCGCTGTTCGGCCATATCTCGGTTGCAGCACTTGCTTGTTGAACGCTAGTACTACAGCGAACCCTACATGGAGTGGCTTCGTGGCACATGTAGTGGTGCATGTGCGTGCCGCCTCGGAGCCTGCTGTGCTGGTCGAGCCAAGGGGGGTGTCGTAAGTGACATCGCGGTGCCTTGAGAGTTTGGTTGCTGTGTAGGGACATATACTATGGCGTTCTTCAATCAGCTCTTTTCCATTCGTTGCTCCTCTGGAGGCAGTGGTTGCAGCATTTCAGATTCGAGTGAGGGTGTCAGAATGAGTGGCATCCTGTCCAGAAAGAGGGGTGCAGGATGTGATGATGGTACTAGGTTAAGAAGCGACAGGTATACCAGAATGGCAATGGGTGACATGGAGGAATGTGTGGGTATGGGTTGGAGTAGAGTGGGAGTGCAGTTGGTGATGTCAGGGAGGATGATGCTGTGTCGGCCAGTTGTGGTTGGATGCAAGCATTATCGATTTCCCCATTTTGGACAATATACATGCTACTCATGTGCACTTCTCACTACTAGCCATCTTTTTCCATGCAAATTGGTCCAGACACTCGCTGTGCCAGAATATGTTACACACTTCGCACCTCAGTCCGTCGGCAGTTCCACCGAGGAACGAATAGAAACCGCACATGGTTATTCCGTGGATTCGTAGCACAAGATACACTCGTACGGGAAAAATCCTTTGGCCAAGAATCGTTACCTTGAGGAACCATACAGTGCCAACCGTAATTAGGTTGTTCCCTTGAATATCTCTTGCTGTACTTCTCTTCATCCTCTTGTATTTGTGATGTAGCCTGTGGTTGGAAGATCATCTTGGCTCATGTATTCCTCTGGTGGATCGCAGTCACAGGCTAATAGTTTTCAATTTGCTTCCGGACTCATGTCAAATAAATTTCAATTTTTGGATTTTATTGCAAACTCCTATTAATATGTACGACACTATAAAATATCTGTAGAATCAGTCCAGTTTCTTCGGTGGAAACAATGCAAAGCTGGCTGATCAATGTTTGTACTTTAATTGTATCGCACACACTCTCCTGTAGACTTAGTGTAGAAGTTCGTCTCGCATTCGGGCTTCAAATATCGTGGGCTCATCTCTGCAGGGGATCACTCTGTTGAGGATTCGGAGGTTGGTTGATCGACACCAGCTCTGTGGGAGAGCAGCCTTACACTATGAGGCAGGAGACTACCATTTGGCCCAGTGTTCTGATTGAGGACGCGCATATGTCGGAGGACTCTGCGGTGGGAGCCTAGCCTGCCCCACCCTTTTAAAAATCGGCCAGGGGGAGTGGGTAAGAAGGATGCACGCAGTCTTCTAATAGTCGCTAGCAGACTAGACAGGATGCCCACATTCTCCAAGGAATTGTTACAGCAGGAGTGTTGTGTGAGTGGGATGAAGAGAGAGGATGAGGAGGTAATGATAATCCAGAATTATGGCACAGGTTTTATGATATTCAGTTTTATTGGGGTCAGTTACCCCAAAGTATATGTACAGCTAGTTTTTTTATCTCCTGCGACCTATCTTTACCTTATATGTCTACAAACATGATTAGAGTATTACAACTTATTGGTTTTAATATATGTTATCTAATATAACACAGTAGTTACAACATTTATCCTAAATAATTCTTCAAGTAAGCCACTCAAGATTTTATGATGTTATTCATTAATGCATTGTAACTGCCATAAATGGAGGCTGTATGTACTATCTTTTCCATGAATGTTGCGCTTTAATGTAATACTGCCAGAGTTTCAGATGGTGTTCATGGCAGTTTGTACCGAGTAAAGTAGGGCTGCACTGCGGAAAATGCTGGGGATCCGGGCTCTAAATTAGGCATTGAAGTACGACGTCAAGGTCTTAGCACATTTTACCCTTCTCAAGCCCTAACACATGATCTCTGAAGTTAGGCTAGATTTCTCTTCGTATATTAGTTTTTGTGTAGTCTTTAAGTAGTGTTTCATATGTTAGCCGGCAGTTAAATGTAAAGGCAGAGTTTTGTATCATGTACATCACACATCGGTTCGTAATGTCTGAGGCTGAAGACGTCAAGACTGGTGTGTTGGTGTTGCTTCGAGGGACCCCTGCGTTAGGTTTTGAACCACCGGCACTAGCCACTAGATCCTTTCACACTTACTGCACGATCCAGCTGCAAGTGTCAGATGCACCACTTTGTGTTCATATACCGTAAGTTGGGATTACTTTGCTCCAGAATTTCCCTTCAGAAAGTTTAATGTCAATTGAATTAAAAATGGATAGTGGAATAATTGTTTAACTCTTATAATCTAAGCATACATAGTCAACTCTTGTTGTACCTTAAATGAATAAATTTTATGCCCATAGGTTAATTAAATACACCATTTAACATTTTGGGGAAATGTTTCTTCATAGGGCAAGGATACTTTGCCCCAAACACTTAACTACACCAGTTTTACCTGTGAATTCATATTCAGGAGAAAAGTTGGAACACAATAGGGGTCTGAATACTCCATTTACTTAAGCATTTAACAGATTATGTAGTAATCACTAACAAAAATCTTTGCATTTAACAATAGATGAATGTCATTTACAAAACTGAAAAATAGAGTCATTATTTTACACCATTTTTGCCAAGTGAATAAAATTAACATTATTTTACATTCCTAGTATCATTTTAGACCTATAGACATCACTTAAAAGCCATTTAAAACAATTGACAAAAAAATACTGGGTTTCCAGAAGAGTCAATGCTTCATTTTGTATAAAAACCAGCGTGTGCGTTACATCCACCAAGCTGAGTCTAACTCACGAACTGAAAAAATCCTCGCCTTGAGATCAACTTAGGTGGTGATATGCTGCCAAGGATATCTTCCCAATTGTAGCACAATTCATCTGTGTCTTTGGGCCACTTCCATGATTTGCATGAACGTTTCATTGCACTGACCTGAGCGCCATCATTGTTGCAATAATTGATCTTACCTGGAAACATCTCTCCCTCGTAGATGAAAACAACATATTCTCCCACTTTCCTCTCTACTGGCTGGAGAGACAAAAGGTCTCGAGGATTTTTTTTCACCAGATGCCACAGCAACAGCTTGATCGTCCAGTTCTAATTCTTTCTCGTCATCATTAATGATGTGTTGTAAATCATTCTCATCACTCGAATCTTTTACTAGTTGTTCTTCATGCACATCACTGCTACTGTCACTGCTAGCATTTCTCCTGTTCTTTGTTTTTTTTTAGACATGCCTTCTTCAGAGACATTCATTTCACTGGTAACACTTTGGCCTGGCATAGTGTTAAGTTTTTTTCTTTTTCTTGAACCAGAGGGTCTGGTTCATTCCACTCTCTTGGAAGCTAAACTTTCTAGAAAAGATGTCTGCATTGCATCTGCATTGCATTCAGCATGTTTTGGTATGCGAGAAAGAAGTTCATCTACACTAAGCGGAACGATGCCACATTTCCGAAACCCTGCCTGGAGGTTTTCTGGAGTTGAGCTAGCCAAAGTATCCATAAGTCGCTTTAGAAGTGTGGGGAAATGTTGTTTCTGCAACACTGTATCATTTCTTCCTTCAGGACTTTCCTTTCACTCCCTCAAGATGTGTCTCCAAGCAACTTTCATGGGGTGAAACAATGCCACATCGAGGGGCTGAGTCAAGTGGGTACTATTTGGTGGGAGACAAACGAGACTCACATTGTTCTCTTTACAAAGATTCAGTACGTTCACAGAAAAATGGGAAGATAGGTTGTCGCAAATTATGACCTTTTTTCCAGGTAGTTTCTTCAAACCAGTCAGAAAAGGTATTGGCATCAAACCATCCACTTTTTGTGCTGTTGTATCGACAGCCTTTAGGTCCATTTTCAGTCCATGTTGACCACATGTGTATTGAGCGATATACTACATAGAGAGGGAGAATATCACCTGCAGCACTACCAGCAATCATAATTGATATGCTGGTTTTTGATGAATTGCAAATTTTTTCGGGGTATTTCACACCACGCTTCACTATAACCTTTTTTCGTCCAGGATCATCTGTCAAATTTGATTCATCTATGTTCCAAATATTCTGTGGGGGTACATTCTTCACTACGCTATCCAAATTATGAACATATTCTCTCAGAGTCTGTTCATTGATTGCTGCTCAAGATCTTTTAATATTGGATGCAAAGCGAACAGACAGCTCAGGTTGGCGTTTCAGAAAACCCAATAACCACTCATGGCCTGGCAGGTTCTCTTTAAATCTCTTCACTTGTCTCCCAATTCTGTTGAGATAACTTCTTATGATGACACGAAGGTCAAACTCATCTAAAGGAAAACCAAAGTCGCTCATCTGCTGGATACATTGAGCGAAAGATTTTTCCTCTTCTTCTGTAAATATTGGAGGTATGCCTGGTTTCTTTGAGTGGTAATTTTTGAGTTTTTCAAAATTGTCCTCCTTGGAATTTTGAACATCTCTTCTGCTTTTCTGTGCGTGTTTGATCCACTTCGTACAGCAGCCAAACACATTTTCAATTGTTCCTGGGAATAATATGCATATTTGCGGGTTCCGACTTTTCTTTTATATGCCCGCGGCTTTTCTGCAATGGAAATGGTCAAAAGTGAGAGAGATACCGCTTCAAACAATATCATATGATTAATTAAATTTTAGCAATGGGGTAACTTTGCCCCACAAATGCTGGGGTAAAGTTACCCCATATAAGCAATACTATAACCATTGAATATATATAATGTATAGAAGTCGCGAGCCCAGGTTAAATTTTCTGTCCGGTTTCTTAGAAGAATTGTTGTAGTTCCAAGCTCCGCCGCTGCGATCGCTTTCATCGCTGGGTATCGGCCGTATACGCCCCTGGCGGTATTTGGCAGAACTAGGTTAACCAGCCCAGTCGTGACATCCTTCAACCCCCCCCCCACCCCCCGCGAAAATCCCAGACCAACGATTCAAATTACCCGGCAGGTCTTATCAGCATCGTTAGGCGACCTTGAAGAGGAGCTTCCCTTACCGTCGTTTGAGAATGATGAAATCCCAAAAGAAGCTAGCCACGGAAATCACTGAATGATGTATTCTTTACCAAAGTGAAGTGAAAATTAGCTATTAAAACTTTGTATTGGGCCAATAGTCAGTGTTCCGTTCAAAATATGGTTTTATTTTAAAAGTAAAATACTTATTTAAACTATATTTCGCGTTTGTACAAATTTACCTTCTCTTATTCAACGTTATCTATTAAGTAGTAAAACAGGGTAGATATTATTTTTAAAAATAAAAAAATGGAACCCACTAAATCAGTATTGGCAAGATATATATAAATTCAATATTAAAATACGCATATTAATTTTTTTGTATTTAACTTTTTTCGGTAATAAAAATTCAGGATGATTTTGGTTTAATTGGTTTACGTATATTGCTATATTTTCTAAATCACATAGAAAAGGGAAAAGAGTACATCAGTGAAAATTCAAAAATTTAGTTTAAGTAATACTAGCCATACCAAAAAATCAATATGCGAGATAAGAAATTTGGTAACTGCTCTACATTTCAAATAAAAATGCATTGGTTTCATGAATACTGAAATGTATGCGTAATAAGGCATATTATGTTATTATCCTAAGCATGACTATAACTAAAAAAATTACAGTAATTTAAAACGATGGCAGTCTTAACATACAATAAGTGCGCGAGTCTTAGTTTATTTTTTAATTGTCTTCTTCGTCAGATGGAAAAGAGTTAAGATTTCATCGAGGAAAAATATATTCTCAAAGTCACTAAACCGGGAGATAGAAAATAAGGTAGGTACTTAATTTTAAATAAAAGTTCAAATAGACTTACGCTAAACCAATTAAAAATAAGTCGTAAAAATATTTTTATTTATTAAATATGTTCTATACTTGACAGTTCTTTGTGTATAATTCTTCAAAAATCTTTGGAATTTAATACATACTTTTCTTAAAATGGTAGAATATCAGCAATACCCGGAAATTACGTGAGCAAAGCCACGGGTTATTAGATACACTTTTATTATAAAATAAAAACAATTATACATTTGTAGTTCACTAATGTGATATTTTGTTTATTGCTTCACAACATTCATTTGCCAGTCTCAAATTTGATCGTACCACTTGTCAGAAATGTCACCAAAAATGAGAGATAGATTTTTTTTTGACGAATTTCAATTACGAGGAAACCTTTCGCAAGACCTTTTTCTTCGCAATAGTCACTGGGACACCATTTATTTAAATCCACTAAGATAATAAAATTGTATGTATAATGATTTGTTTTTGTATATTTATATAACTTCCCAACCAATTTTTAATGATTTTCATGTGAATAAAAACTTGTAAAGCAAGTTAATTAACTGTGTCATAATACTTCTGATTAGTTGGAAATACAAACTTTTCATCCGTAATATACGATGATAAAAAATATTTATTATTGCAAAATAATATTCATTGTTCAAATGCAAATTTAAATAGATTATTCATACATGTTTCCTGCTAATTAATGGTTTAACATAATAATTTTTAGTATAAAATCATTTTTCTCTTGTGTTAAAATGGGTTGCTAAAATGAGGAATTATAAATATATCACTTACTAAGTCCGTGCACAGATTTACACAAAACCGCAATGTAGATAATCTTTTTTTGGTAGTTTCTAATTTTGTGCCCTGAATAACATGAATTTGGTTGAATTCATACCAAAGTGAATTGTTTGAACAACTTAAATTGATGTCATAAATAAATATTTATTTTATATTAAAAATCCACAAACTGTTTTTAAAATATAATATTTATCACGCCAGATGGAATAATAAACAAAAAATAGCTCTTATATGTTGTCTGTGTTTAAAGAATTGTATTATAGTTCATGGAAATAATATTTACCTTTCGGTTATTAAAAGAAAATATATTTGTATTCAAAATACTTGCGCATCGTTTTTACGAGCATAACTCGTGTATCTAACCTCAAAGCAAGGAATATAAAGAGTGGGAACTCAATGCTATAACAAATACTCTTATTTTCTTTGGAGATCCGGGAAATTTGCGTTATTTATAAGCAACTTAACATAGTAAATCGTTAACTTTTCAGATCAATGTTGGCAAAATTGATTTTTTTTGGTCATTCGTTACTGGGAATATTCACCATATAACGTTTAAGATTATTTATTTTGAATTACGAAACAACCAAAACATTATGTAAAAATACTTCATCTTATGTTAAAAAAATTATAAACTGCATAGCCACAAAGTATGACATCATACCATTAGTTTCAGTTACTAATAACAAATAACAACATGTGCACGCGTTTGAACAGTCATTAAGTTGTTTTATAGCTACCAAAATCATTCAACGTTGTCAAGAATTATTCCAAATTATGTTTTGCCATTTTACTCAATGCGCCACTCCGTTAACACAACATTTTATAAATTCTGAACTACGAATGTCAGTATTTTTTTTTTACGTTATTACGTTTAAGAAATTTCTGTAGTTATCTTATTATTAAAATTAATTTTTGATGTAGGCATCTTTTAACAGCACTTTTTTTTTCGGTGGTCGTACTCCTCCAATTCAGTTGCGCCCGCCCGTATCTAAGCGCTCGGATTTCAACAAAAGGCACCGCCTCTCGATAGAGTGAGACAGAGAATTACGCGCACGACCTTGAAAAAAGCGACGCTACAGCGCTCTGGCGTGGAAGCTGGTAACTACGAGTACCCTCTTGTGGAAAGAAGAGCTATCTAGCGGCGGAGCTAACAACTACCACAGTTTTGGATCCGAAAATTGGAATAATAAATCCTATCCCCTCGCGACTTCTATAAGTTATATATATTCAATGCTATAACCTCATTCTACTGTTTCTCAAATTACATCAAAGATATTTAAACACTTTCCATTTAATGATAAAATGTGCTAAATAAATAGTTTTAAAAGAATGAAAGAAGGTACAAACCTGCTTATAATGATTACAGCTGATTCGAGCACTTAATTCTTCCTAGCAAAATATTGGAGGGAAAACATTACAAAATTGTCATAGATATTTCATACAAACAAATGAGTAATGAATCTTGGAATTCAATGTTAAAGGATTTGCTATGAGACTAACAAAATAATAAATAAATACCCAGTCTTCTAAAATTTTTACTTGTACGAAGTATAGCACCAAAGAAAAACTAAGATTTTGGAGCAAAGTATCTCTTGTAGGAGCAAAGTAACCCCAACTTACGGTACATAATTATTTCTCCATTCTAAATAATCTACATATCGATTACCCCCTTCTAGAACAAAGTTGTGGCCTGACAAATTATAGTGTTTTAAATGATTTTTTTACTTTTTGTTTACAAAAATTGAATTTTTTTTAAAGACAATAAATGGCGATTTTTAGGTCTATCCAGTTATAACCCAGAAGATCATTTTATAATTTATAACTCTATGGCCTTATTGGTATCATTTGTCGTTTTTTTTTTACTTGTGGCTGATAAATAGTTTTTTGGTTGGCAGTGATCAAATTTAAAAAATAAAATAAATTAATGTAAAATGTCCGTTTCTGTATTTATATCTAGTGTTATTTAGTTATATAATGCTGTTGTAGTTATTTTTATGATTTATAAGTACAAATGTATCGCTGCTAGTCGTTTTCGTTATGGTTGAACATGTAATTTGGACTTGATATAAGACATTTTTGTTTATTATTTGTTTTTTTTAGGTTATAATTAATTTTCTTGTTTACACGATTTATGTTCTGTTAATGTAAATCGAAAAATGCGAATAAATGATAAGGAACTTTCCCAGTTAAACTTGTCGGTAACTGACATGGAAGGTTTGCTCAATCATCGCAAGCCGCCCAGTGGTAATTTTTCGCAAAACGGTAAGTTATTTTTAAATTTGTGTTAAGACAAAATGTTCCTTGCCGTGTATTACAATTTTTTGGTAATATTGTGTTTAAATATTCGTGATTCATCTCACGGTGGCATGTTTAAATTTTGTCGTAATTCTGTAATTCTAGGCATTTTCTCCACTTTATATTCTTTGCAAGGTAAAAGTTTCAAATCACTTATCCACGTTTAAAAGTAGATTTAAATGGCATGATCCTGTATACTTTGATCTTGTAGTACATGATGCTTTCTGTTTGCTATTTGACATTGTGCTCTAGTGCATTTCGTCATGTACTGTTATAAATTTTCATGAATTATAATGAAGTTAAATGGTTTGTGCTTTCTTGTTTAATTATTTTCAGTGTTTAAGGAGAGATTATTCAAGCTGAAAGCCAACCTTCTGTTTTATTTCCGTGTCAGCGATATTGGCCAAATAGATGACCGATGTGTAAGTATTAATAATGCATAGGGACGATATAGTTATTGGTAAGCCTAACAATTTTAAAGGATTCTTAGTTTTTTTTTACAATTTTTGCCTGCCCTAATTTTATCTGGTTGTAAATGCGTGTGTGAATACCTGCTGGTGCTTTCATTTTGCAGTCTGTTAACATGATTAAGTGCAGTGTAGATACCTGCAGGTGTTTAATGAATTTTCAATACAAAACTTTGAATGTTGTTTATTAGTGGCGGCCCTAGACTATGTAGGGCACTCGGCCATTTCTTATGTTTTGAAGAAGGGCCTTACCGGAGGACCTGAGGGTGTTTATAGTAAAAAAAAAGGGTTTGAGTGCCCTTCAAAAAATTTTGAAAAATAAATTCCTGTAAAATATATGTAATGTTTTTAAGCAAACCTGGAAGTTAAATTTGGACTATGGCTTTTCTAATTTATACTAAGAAATATTGATAGTTTCCTAAAAATTTATACTTAGCTTAGTTTTATAAATGCTAATGATAAAATTCTGTTGAAATTGTGTTATGTAAGTATATAAAATCTTTTAAGGTTATTTAATACAAAATCAAAATGTATTTACCAGTACATTAAAATACATGCTGTTAAAATTTATATCCTCATTTGTCCACAATTTTCGCAGAAAACTATACAAACAAGGAGAATGAAAATGAAAAGGGCTGGCGGTTGCCCGGCCGTGTAGCCGCCTCATGATGATGAGTCAGAGCACGATCCTCAGCTGTAACTCTTCTAGCGAAGCGTTGGTGAAAGCCGCATGGCTGGGGGGGGGGGGGGGATTTTAGGAAGCTTACCGTCACCTTCTGCGGAAGGAAGACAGCAGACAGCATACGATCTTGAACCCAGGGAGGAAATTGGTAAATATGTAGAGTAGCGGTATATGCAAAAAAAAAAATGCTAAAAATCCGACAATACTTTTATTATATGCTCTTTCACTTCCACTTTTCAAAACAACCGGCGGAGATAAGAAATTCCAAATACTTTAGGAGTTATCAAATTATTAATTTTCATAGTTCGGCGATATTTGTTAAAAAAAAATTTAAAAATTCCGAAAATACTTTTATTCTATGCTCTTTAACATCCTCTTTTCATTAAACCCGGCGGAGATAAGAAATTCCAAATACTTTAGGAGATATCGAATTTTTAAATTTTCATCACAATACCTGTGCATTCATGCGGTCACCATTGGTTCTTGTTTACGAGTATGATTTTTATTTTTTTATTTTTCCGCGACGTAGGTGAACGACTACATCATTTTCTACCCGCCTCTAACTTAGGTGAGTTTTTAACGTTTCAAATTTTAATGTTTTATTTTTGTTATTTTGTTATTTGGATATTGTTGCGAAAGTAATAAGTAAAAAAAAAAATTACGTGAGTTCCTACTGTTCATCCTTTGTCCCGGTTTGTTTGGTTAGGTCAGGTCAGTTACATTATAAATACTTTAAAATAAACAACCATTGAAATGAATTCACATTATTTTTAATGTCCGCTTAGTTTGAAAGTATTTTTAATGTAACTGACCTGACCTAATCGACCATTTTAGTTCCTGCTGTTCATCCTTTGTCACTGGTTTGTTTGGTCAGGTCAGTTACATTATAAATATTTTAAAACTAAACAGCCATTAAAATTAATTTACATTATTTAAATGTCGGCTTAGTTTGAAGGTATTAATAATGTAACTGACCTGACCTAATCTACCATTTTATTAATTACGCATTCACAAACACACAGCAAAATAACAAAAATGGCTACGGTCGAATGGTTGCACAGGTCTTGTATTGAAAAATTAAAAAATTCTATATCTCCTAAAGTATTTGGAATTTCTTATCTCTACCGGTTGTTTTGAAAAGAGGAAGTGAAAAAGCATATAATAAAAGTATTTTCGGATTTTTAGCATTTTTTTTTGCATATACTGTTACTCTACATATTTACCAGGAAATTTTCTACCACCAAGTCAGAAATCCCCAACCCCGGCAGGGATCAAACCTGGTACCTTTGGCTTAGCCAGGAGTCCTCACTACTACAGTAATATGCTGGACTATCTCTGCGTTAGCGATTACTTATTGTTACAATGGCATCAACCTGCTTATGACCCTACATCAGTATTTTAATAATTTCTACACAGTCTGCATGATGTGAACAAGTGGATAGGAAGTATAAAATCATAAATTAGAATAATTAAAAACTGTAATTAGGGGGTTAAAACTAGGCCAATAATAGTTTTTTGATGCAAAGCTAATTTCAAATTGAATATTTAAGATATTGATGAAGTCAAATTGTATTGCGAATATTGTTCTCAGCGTTGCTGTATTATAATTATTTTATAAAATATAGTATTGAAGTAAAAAAATTAATATATTTTTTAAGTACCTATCAAATTCTAGTACGGCTCAAAAGTTGTCAGTGTGAACTAATCAATGAAGAAAAAAATCATACTCATGATCTTCAGTTCATGCTAAGTGCCTAAAGTATATTTAAAAAAAAAAAGTGTGTGTGTACATATTTACGTGTGTTAGAAGTTATACTTGGCATAATAAAAAATTAACTTTAATTTTGTATGCAAATAATTGTAGAAATAAAATAATAAAAGAACTGGAGTGATAGTTGTTAGCTATCTGGACTTGGTAGGTGTGTTTACCAAGTGATGTAATGTTCCCCCAGGGGTGATGATTATTTACAGTCCCCTTATGTTTGTGTACTGAGCAAATGTAAATTACTAATTTGGTATATATTATCATGGGAGTATGATAATGTGAAGATTGCCTTTGTTCTTCATTTTAAATGGAAAAAAAAAATTGGTTGTCTGTAAAGTCGGTTTACGGACGATAGTATAACGTGACAACGTCATAACAAAACATTGATGAAATGATTGCATAGTTTTATGAATAAAATTGAATAATTTTTATTGAATTATCACTATTTTGTATGGATACCAAGAAGGAGTGAAATGAAATCTACAATTTAATTGATAAATTTACTTTTATTTGCACTCATTAATTCAAATATGTTTATTACTTTAACAAACAGATTATTTTAACTAAAACTTTTATACGCGTTTGCTGTTTAACTTCTTCCAATCTGTGTTATTCTGTTAAGGATAGGACGATGATAGGAAAAGTAGGAAACGAATGGGAGTGTTTCAAGTTTAATGTGCCTTGAAAAAGTCAAATCTATGGTTGTTCCAATTGAGTAGAAGAGAGATAGATGCGGCGCAAGCGTACAATGAGCTTAACGGGACACAGCGTAACAGGACACTTTTTTGTGCGTGCAGCCGGCGTTCATCGATTTATTAGACATCACGTCAAAAAAACATGTTGGTGCGTGGCCACCATGCACGTCAGAAGTGCAACTGACACATTAAAGGGATAGGGAATGTTTAGGGTAACTAGTCTAATATTTGAAACACTCATAATAATGTGTTTAAAGTATACTTTTTACTAGTGTCTGTCCATGACTTCAATGGACTCTAAGAATGAATGATTGGGTTTATGATCATAGGTGTGCCCAGACATTTTCATTAGGGGGGGCCCTGCTAAATTTTTAAATCAGAAGCTGAATTTAGAATGTTAAATAGCCTAAATACATTCACTCATTGGCTTGTTTATATTTTTGTGCAGTATCAACGAGATATGTTTACTAGTTAATATTTATATCCGTATAGTTTTAAAAATCTTGAAAATATGTTTTTTTTTTCCATAGACAATGTTTAAAGGATACTTACACATTTTTCCCCCTCGAATTTCCAATAGCTTGGTCCAGATATACCTTGAAATGAACTTCTTTTTAGTGAATGCAAACACAGCTATTCAGACAACAGAATTTTAACAAACCTCTTAAAATATATATATTTTTTTTGCTTGGCCATGACCTCGTGTTTTAAATAAACTAAGGCGGCTGTATTTCCAGAACGATAAAATGTTTAAAAATATTGTTAATTAGCATGCTGCAACACTGAAACACAGTTTGAGTGTCACAGTGCCAGGAATATACGAATATTAACGAACACATTAGAGAAAATGCCGATCGGAGTGATTACATTAGGGGGGGGCCATGGCCCACCTGGCCCCCCCTGTAGGCACGCCTATGTTTATGATAGCTAAAGATATGATTATAACCAGGGACTGGAAGTAACGCGCTACTAGTAACGACGTTATTTGTAACAGTTACTTTTTATGGTAACGATCGTGGTAACGCAATATATTAAGTTTTCAGTAACTGTAACTGAATTACATTTTTCTGCCTGAAAGTAACGGTAATTGTCGTTACTTCTTGCGTTACATTTTTTTAATGTATTTCTTATTGAACGAACAATGATTTGTTGATTTTTTCAATCCCAGAACGAAAATCCCGACGAGCATATTTTTTGCGATAGTATTGCTTGTACTTGTAAAACTGCTGTTGGCTAGCCTGCGGTCGTATTTTGATTGTCATTTATTTAATATTTGCGGCATGCGGGTTTACTGCTGTGCTGTTTAATTAATTAACCTACCTGTGCACATGCGCGAAATCAATGACAGAATCTAATGAAACGAGAAGCCTAGAAAGCAGTCCAGAACTTTCGTTGCAGTGGCCTTCATATTCTAACTTTTTCGAAGTTCGGTCGAGTGATAAAAATAACCTTATTGTGAAGTGCTTGTTGTGTGGTGCTGCGAACAATTTTGTAATGTAAAATAATTTCTCAATGTAATTTAAGACCTATTTAAAAATTTTTAGTTTAAATAAACATATATCTTTACTAAACACAAAATGTTTATTAGCTTTTAATTATAACAATATTACGTATCACATTTTTAGTTTTTCACAAAGTAACTGTTAAAGTAACTTACAGTTACTTTTCTCAGAACTGTAACTGTAACTGGTTTATTTTCAGTAGTGTAACTTGTAGTTGTAACAGGGTTACATTTCCAATGGAGTATTTGTAACTGTAACTGAGTTACTTTTTAAAAGTAACTTTCCGGTCCCTGATTATAACCCTATTGGAAATGTCTGTAAATATTGTCACAATTTGAATGCTAACACCGGATCCAACCGCAGAGTTGCGAATTACAAGTTGCGAAATTAGGCAAAAGTATGCAAAAGTATGATAACGTATGTAAACGTTTACAAAAGTATTTAAAGTAAATGAAATCATTCGCTGTTGCTGCCATCAGTAACCCCGTTTCATTGAGCAATGTTAATAATCGTGCCATCAAGCAATCACTCTTCTCTTTCATTTCCCCTTCCACAGCAGCATTAACGTTAAATGCGAGAACTTCGTATAAGAAGTATAGCTTCAATTAGTTTCATGTTTTTAATGTTTGAACTGATTGACTAATCAATTAGGCTCTACATGTAACATCATTCAATGAAGTTACAAAATAACGTTCATAATATTAATATTGAGAATCCATAAAAGTAAACAAAGTGCCACATTTTGAATTTTTTAAGTAATCAAATTTATTCAAGAAAAACACATAGAAAACATAGAACACAAGAAACAATATTTTCTTGAGCGAATCTTAGACTTCCAAAGTTTTAAAACTTTGCAACAAATGCAAAACTTCACTTCAGACACGAAGCTTTGCATCACAACCAAAGTTTCAAATAAAAAGAATAACAAATTTCCTTTCAAAGTCAAAATGAATATTAAAAAGAGCTTTGATTAATTCGCTTAGTCAAAGCTTTGCGCAGGCCTATTAAGCAGCATGTATTTAAATCACAAATCTGTACCCCATTTTCAGTATCATTATGAAACGTTTAAGGGATGTAAACAATTGCGTATTGAAGCAGAATCA